>NC_059120.1:19404945-19522445 GCF_020740685.1 Jaculus jaculus
TGGAAGCATTGGGCCTTATCAGTTGAGGATTTCCTAGGACCTTTGACAGATACCAATACTAAAATCATTGTTCACTTGTCAATTTAAAAGACCATTAAAGCAGCTTATTTTGGTTTTAATTGGAACCTCCTCCCTTCCTACGCTAGGCTTGGAGGTAGTGGGGCGAGGGAGGGAGGGGGGAAAAAAAAAAGAAAAGGAAGAAAGAAAACACGCCCCAACACCTAGTTGCGCGCGCGCACTCGCCCGCGGCCCGGGGAGCGCGGATATGTAGGTCAGCGCCGCGGGTTCGAGCCACGCCGCGGGGACTCTCGCAGCAGCCGCTGCCACCGCAGCCCGAGCGGTCTGCAGCCTCGGATTCCCCGGTTCCAGCGGCAGCAGCCGCATGTCTAGCTCGAACGTTCCCAATTAAACAACACCATACTCGCTTAAAGATTTTTTTTTTTTTTTTTTTTTTTTTTTGCAAAAAGTGCACTGGGGCCAAAAATCAATCATTCTCCCCAGCCTGACCCGCCGAAAAGATACATAACATATTCATGCGCTGAGTACGAGCAGCCCGGCGCCGGAGTAACTTTTTAATTTTTTTTTTTCCTTTTCTTTTAAATAAAGCGAAGAGGAGGGGAGGAGGAGGAGGACAAGGGGAGGGGGAGGAAGAGGAGGACTTCCGCAGCTCTGCCTTCGTGCTAGAAAGCTGGCAGATGCAGCAAAACTAATATGTGTAAATGCTTTTAAAGCAATAATCTGCTTACAGCAACACTCCCCCACCCTCCCCAAACAGCGACGGGGCTGATGGGGGGGAAAAAGAGACCGCGCCTGGCAGGCAGGGGGAACCAAATTGTTTTGACACCGCCATTGAATAGCAAAGCCTGGTGGATAATCATTTCATAGGATAATTGTGAGCAAGTAAAAAAAAAAAAATAATAATGATAATAATCATGAAAAGAACCTAGGCACTTTGCCCACCCTCTTTACCTTCCCCCATCAGAGTGAACGACGAGTCCTCATTATTTCTACCTCGCTCACATCACCGGGTCTCTTCTAAATGAAATAGATTTAATGATAATACCAGAAGGTAAACGGAGCTGGAATAATATTTACAGTATAATCATTTGGGCTCTGCTAAGCTCAGCACATCCCCTTATCCCAAGCATCTCACTAATTACTTCCCATCTAAAATTGACCAGGCAGACTGATTTTGCTGGAAGGTTCCTTGCACCTAATGTTAAAAAGCTCCCCCCACCACCACCTTTTTTTGGATTTGTTTTCTTTGAAGAGCTCATTCTCCTCCCATCTCCCCTCTCTTCCAATTTGAAGTAGCTGATGTTTTGTTTGGCTCCTGTTTTATTTGCTGTCAAAAGGAATTTAATGCGAAGAACCATTTAAGCATGTATACAACCCATGGAGGGATTCATTTGACCTCATTATATTGCAATAAAGAAGGAATCCAGTTTGCTAAATATCACCGAACCGCATGCATTTCATATCAGATCACAAGAGCATCGCTTCAAAAGATTATTCCAAAAAGTGCTTAGAAAGATGGAATGGGTTAACTTCGCTTGCCAGGAGGTGTTCTGACAAACACAGGAAAAGAGAGATATGTGCAGCCCCCTTTAAGAGCAGAGCAACTGAAGAAAAAAGAGATTTATGCTTTTAATTAATGGCAATTAAACCATGCCTGTTGGCTTGGCCTATGGCAATTGTTCCCTGCAAAAAGGAGGCCGAGCTGGTGACAAGCATTTGAATCCGCTAAGTTCTGTCAAGGGAGCTGACTCTGCAGGCATCAAAACCAAACTAAATCAATAAAAGAATTAAACTTTTATAAATTGCATTTTGACAAGTATCAGATACCGTTAAGCTTTGATATTATGAATTCCTTGGAGGTGATGCAAACAAGAAGGGCCGCAGTTAGAGATCCAAATAATCAAAGAGGCTTGTTAACATGCGCTGTCAAATGCTTCAGTGCTATTAATTACTACAAATTAATGTGACTCTCTCCTCCTCTGGTGATTGGAATAATAATCAACCCGATTTGCAGAATGAGCACAGACAACACACGCAACCCTGCCAAAAATGATACCTTTTTTTGAAATTAAAAAACAGTAGACATTTTACAATCTTTGTGTTCAAAGGCTGGATGGTTTTCTTGCTGCCAGTTGTGACCTCGCTTTACCTCATCTTCCTAACACCCGGGATCTTCTTCGTGAGGAGCTCCCAGTGTGATGACAGAAGGAGGCATCCTGCCCTTGCCAATGATTATTGGAGCATAAAATACGATCTTTATTGTGCTTCATTGAGGTGTGGGGGAAATCTAGCCCTATGCCCAATGATGTCTTTCTAAGAAACGAACCCACCTACTTCCTCTTATGAAAACTTTGCATATGGTAGAGAATTGAAATCATGCCATGCCTTCTCTCTGGCACTGCAGTAGGCAGAATTTGGGAAAGTCAAAATCCTAATTATTCCTAGGAAGAAATGTAAGTACCCAACATGATCCTGGAAGCACGGTCCCAGTGTTATGTGATATCTCACATCCACAGATGACCCATGTCAGTATTCCCCTTCACATGCACGTGTTAAAATAGAATGTAATTTCCATGTGAACAGCTGGAAGAATTGTGATTCTGGGTCCCATCACCACCCAGTGAAATGCCATCGTAGACCAGGGCTAAACCAATACTTGTATCATTAAATGTAACAATTCATGTTGTTTTATGTGGCAAGGCTGGATTTTTCTGAAAGAGATGTCTAATTTTTATCTATTTATGCATGCGTATGAACAGATGCATGTGCCACTTTGTGCCTGGCTTTACGTGGATGCCAGGGAATTGAACCCAAGCCAGCAGGTTTTACAAGCAAGTGCTTTTAGGTGCTAAGCCATCTCCCTAGCCTTAAAAGAGATTTTAATACAGATTTAAGCATGGGGAGTAAGAGAAAAAGGGGCATTTGGGACAAAAGTAAGATTTACCCTAGAGCATAAGTGTGAGCTTCTCAAAGAATTGTCATAACTGTCTAATAACTTACATTTTAAAGTAATCATGAATGCAAGCATATCACAAGTTAATTCATAATAACATCTTTGTGTTAAAACATAATTTAAACCTTTTTTTTTTTGTTTTTTCAAGGTAGTCTTGCTCTGGCCCAGGCTGACCTGATATTCACTATGTATAATTTATTTTTACTACTTTGAACATTTTCTCCATAGTCTCTTCCTTTTTTAAATTTTGTGAACCAGTAACATATGTTTTCTCACATGTTTGTGAGACATTTGTAGGCTAATTTAAGAATGATGTGTAACCCACTCAGTATGGCAATTTAAAATTCAAGGGATTTTTTTTTTTGTAGTAGAAATTAAACATCTCAATATATGAACTAACCCTCACTCCCCCGCCCCTCTCTCTTTCAGCCAAAGGAGGTGCAGGGTGGAAGTGGAGATAACCAAAAGTGAACTTGTTTTTTTTATGAGAACATTGGCACACCAGGGCCTCCAGCCACTGCAATCAAACTCCAGATGTATGTGCCACCTTGTGCTCATGTGTGGCCTTGAGAGTTTGTGTCACCGTGGGCATCTGTCTGGCTTACCTGGGATCTGGAAAGTTGAACATGCGACCTTAGGCTTTGAAGGCAAGCACCCTAACTAAGCAATCTCTCCAGCCATCTTTTTAAATTTTTTTTTTTTTTTTCCAAGCAAGGTCTTGCACTAGCCCAGGATGACCTGGAATTCACTTTGCACTCTCAGGGTGGCCTGAAAGTCACGTTGCTCCTCCTACCTCAGCCTCCCAAGTGCTGGAATTAAAGGTGTGTGCCACCATGCCTGGCAAAAGTGAACTCTTAATTGTCTCTTACTGGGAATAGCTTATGCTCTCTTTTCCTCATGTCTTGGGATTATCCACAGCTCTATCAAGTCATCCCTGTGTTAGCTGACTATGTATTCTGGGAGGGTTGTCTTAATGGTAAAGATGCAGAAATATGAATAATGTACCCCTGACTTATATTAGGTATGGGGCCAAGTATGTAAAATGATTGGACTCGATGTGATTTTGACTGTAGAATTTTTTTTTTAATTTTTAACACGAAAAGGAATTATCTTGACACTACTTGGTAGCAGTTTTTCAGAATGTCTGACAAAACTTAAAAGTCAATTTGAAGCTTGATCAGTTAAATATGCTTGTGGTTTATGTGTCACTCAGTCAACCTCCTATGTAACAGGACATTTGTGTCAAACTTTGGTCATAGTGTATTCTTGACCTAACCTGTTAGCCAAGGACTCACAGCTCCTACGACGGACAGAACATTGGCTTGGGTAGTGACGGCAAAGTTTTGGATGATAGTTCCCCCTTTCTCACTGGCAAGGAATGGATATTGGCTGTGAGTCTGGATTTAAGTTAGGCTTCCCATTTCAAGAGTGTCTCCAGATCTCTTTAGAAGGAGAGTGAGGGGTAAGAGAAGAAAACAAATGCTTAGCAAGGCTGCAGAAACGTCTGATAGTCAGGGTCCGGTGAAGTGCTTCTCTCCTGCCCGTGGACATACTCAGCATTTGCAAGACTTTATCATCAGAAATGTGTGCCATGATTTTTTTTCTCTGATTGCCCAGCAAGATGCTATCTGGGCTCTGCATTTTAGAGTCCTGGCTGTACTGTGAGCATGCTTTGTTTCCTCCAAATGTGCGACCCAAGCTTTATCCCTTTTTGAAAACATTTATCTGGACAACTTCATACATGTATATAATGAATTTTGATCATATTCACCCCCAGCACCCTCTCTTATCCCCTCCCATTCCTATGAAACCTTTTCTTCTTCCCAACTAATCTTCTCACTTTCATGTCTCTCTTTTATGAGTGTGGGGGGTGGTGTTAAGCTAAGTTGGGGGTGCTTGCATGAGTATAGGTGGGGTTATTTGCTAATCACTGGAGCTTGGGCAGCTCACCAGTGGTTACACCCATGAAGAACATGACTCCTCCTCCAGAGCCAGCATCGCTTATTTTCACCAATACAATTTCCTAAGAGTAGAACCTGCTTGATAAGCCTGGTGTGTGACATGCCAGTGTGCCCTGGCCCCTTCCTCATTCTCTCTTCAGTGATTCCTAGCTCCAGTAGGACAAGAGGCCGAGTCCAGATAACACATTTGTCTGAGTTCCAGGTCCACTTAAGTCAAATTGGTCAGCTTTCAGTTTTTAGCACAGTTTCAATTTTTAGTAAAATTCAAGTTAACAGGGCTGGAGAGATGGCTTAGCCGTTAAGCGCTTGCCTGTGAAGCCTAAGGACCCCGGTTCAAGGCTCAATTCCCCAGGATCCACGTTATCCAGATGCACAGGAGGCGCACACATCTGGAGTTCGTTTGCAGCGCCTGGAGGCCCTGGTGCGCCCATTCTCTCTCCCTCTCTCTCTCCCTCTCTCTCTCTCTCTCTCTCTCTCTGTCTCTCTCTGCCTCTTTCCCTCTCTGTCGCTCTCAAATAAATAAAAATAACAAAAAAATTCAAGTTAACAAAACTAAAATTAGCAAAAAAAAAAAAAAATTCACGTTAACAAAATTGACAGTGTGCCTTGATAAAAGCAGTTCACTTTCTAAGTGGAAAAAAAGGTATGCCCAAGGTTCCCCTGTTAACATAATAATGGAACCATCCTTCTGGAGAGTTAACTCACAATGGATTTTCCATTGACTTCATGTTTGCCAACTATTATTTAGAGGACCTTTCACTTGTAAATTGGCATATGTACGGTTATAAAATACTGGTATTGTTTTTATTATGTAAGGAGATAGTTCTCCCCACACCCCCATTCCATGGCTAATTTGCTTTACTCCACACCTGCAAATATTTTGCATTTTGGATGTTAACCCAACATTATTATTATTATCAGTTTGGTAATAATCATGTTTGTGAATCCTCACAGATTTTACACACACTGGATTTAAGAAGGTAACCCAGAAAGCTTTCTTATAAGAAAGGGGGAGCAGTGGTGCAATAGGTACCCAACATTTCACCTGCAGGCAGAAATACAGATATACAATCAAAGCCACATTTATTCACACACATGGATTCCAATATAATCTATGGTTATTGATTCTCAGAAATTATGTCTTCTCTTGAGAGGGGAGTCATCTCTTTTTACTTTACTCATGTAGAAAATGGCAGATGAATGCTCTAATGCTGGTTATTCCTCAGTGTGGAGTGACAGACGCGCAGACACTTTAATTCAGCTCCTCTGTGTTTGTACACAGTTTGAGACTTTTGGGTTTGTTTTTTTTTATTATAGTCTTCCAGATACAATGAAACTCCATATACTGTGTTCAACTTATAATGAGACAAATTGCAGATGAGATATTGATTTTTCCTGTATTTATGACACTGTAAATTGTTCTAAGAAGAGATTTGTAGGAGAGACCTGGGATGTTTCATAGATGGATTAGTAACTAATGAAATGCATATAAGCATACACTATGCACATACCCCTGTACTGGCTTCAACCCAAGAAATAGTTGCTAACCCTGGCTGTAGTTCTCCCCCACATGATAATTTTGTGATTTGGTAAGAAGAAATGACAATTTTTCTTTACTTTGCTACTCCCATAGTATTTGCTTAGGCAAGAGAGTATAAAACTGGATGCTACTACTAAACTCAGTTTGTAGTTTGGGGTTTATTATTTCTATGGTAGTTAAAAATAATTGTAAATGTTAAATCTACTTCTAAAAAACAAAGAAAACTTCAATAGATACATATCAATGGCTAAATTTTGTAGCTCCATCACCAATATAATTTTCAGTTATTGAGCAGTTGCTTTTTATTTTTCAAAATGCTTTTTTTAAGATTTAGTTTTATTTATTTACGTATTAGATACAGAGAGAGGGAGAGAGAGAGAATGGGCACTTCAGGGCCTCCAGCCACTGCAAACGAATTCTAGACGCATAGGCCACCTTGTACATCTGGCTTACATGGGACCTGGTGAATCAAACCTGGGTCCTTAGGCTTTGCGAGCATGTGCCTTAGCCACCGAGCCATCTCTCCACCCGAGCAGTTACTTCTTTCAGCTACACATATGACTTGTATGATCTGACCTCTCCATGACCCACATTATAATACTGAGACCTGAAGTTCTTAACTACTCACACTCCTGATGGGAGAAATGGCCTTCTCTGTCATTCCTGACTAAGGGAAGTTGCCTTCCTTTCCTCACCTACTTCCTTGCTCTTGCTTCGTGCCTAGTAAACTCTGTCCTATCAACAAGATGCTAATGTTGGGCTCAGCAACATTAAGGACCCAGGTTTTGATTCTCCAGGACCCACATAAGCCAGATGCACGAGGTGGACCATGTGTCTGGAGTTTGTTTGCAGTGGCTAGAGGCCCTGGCATACTCATTCTCTCTATGTCTGCCTCTTTCTCTCTCAAGGTAAATAAATAAATAAAATGCAAATGCTTAGTGAGTCCATCCAACTACACAAAGCACAACTTATCAAATATTATCACACATTTGCTTTATTGAATAATGTCGTGAAAGTCAGTGATGTGAACTCACATTTGTTTCCTCTCTATTCAACAGTGGAAAGTACTCCAGTATGTTGTATACAGTCCTTCTTGAGCAAATGGGAAAAATTAGTGCAGAAATTATCTATATGCAGCCTAATTGGGAGAGGATTCTACTAACCTCATGAGGTCTTGAGAAAGTCATTAATTTAGTAAATTTCTATTTACAAAAAAAAAAAAAAACACTGATGTGTTACATATTGACCTTACAACTATACCAGACACGGTTAGATCCCTGAGGATATAATCATGAACAGTGCAGGTAAATTCTCTGATTCCAAGACTCTACAACTTATAGAAAATAGAAGAAACTAAATAATTACAAGGAGTTGAAAGTATAATGGTTGTAGTATTACAGAAATCCACGGGAGCACAGAGAATGGTGTCCTGACCCAGTTGGGTGATGCAAGAAAGCCAGAGAATGCTTCCTGGGGAAGGAAGGCTACAAGGTAAGAGGTGAAATTTGCTAGAGAAAGTAAAATAGAGAAAGGAGTAAAGGAGAGAATATCCTAGGGAGGAAAGGCAGGGCCTCAAATACAGACTAGAAAAGTCATGTTAAAAATCAAAAGATTCCAGCTGGGTGTGGTGGTACACACCTTTAATCCCAGCACTCAGGAGGCTGAGGTAGGAGCACCCTGAGACTACATAGTGAATTCAAGGTCAACTTGGGCTAGATTGAGACCCTACCTCAGGAAAAAAAAAAAAAATCAAAAGGTTCCATTTCTACTTACTGGCTTCTGCTACTGAGTTTGTTTTGTTTTCTGCTACGGAGTTTTATTTCTACTCACATAGAAGTCCAATCATGTAGCAAGGATCCACATATGGGAGAGAACATGTGATGTTTTGCTTTCTGGGCCTTGGTTACCTCACTAAGTATAATCCTTGCCAGATCCATCCATTTTCCTGCAAATTTCATTTTTCTTTATCACTGAGTAGAACTCCATTGTGTAAATATGCCATATCTTCATTATCCACTCATCAGTTGAGGGATATCTAGGCTAGTGGATATAAAGGGAATAGAAAGGGAGGGAGGGGGTACTTAATAGGATGGTATTGTATTGTAAATAGAAGATCAGATTAATGGGGGTGAAAAGGCTTAAGTGAGGTCAGGGGAAGAGATTAAGTAAAGGAAAGGTGGAGGGAGGGCTAATCAAAATCTAAGAAGATATAAATAAATCATATGGAAACCTACTTTTTTGGACAATGGAACACTCAGAAGCCATAAATTGTTACTAGAAAATTTTCAATGCCATGGATGGGAGACCTTCCAGTGAATTGTTGGCCAGGGAGGTCACTGATGTCCCCAAAACATTACAGGCCATTGCCAAGACCCTTGGTTTCCCACCAGGAATAGATGGTAAGACCTTATTGCTGAAGGCTCCACATACTTGGGCTGCAAGGCCACTGAGAAATCCTGCTGGAGCTGAGCTGAAAACCTCCTCCATGTAGACCAGCTGATAAAAAGCTGGAAGAAACTATGCTGTCTGCAGTTTAATGCACGAGAGAGAAATCACCAGTGCAGATATTCTACAGTGGATACTGCAAGCCTTCAATTTGACCAGCCAGGTCAAATGAGTCAACAGGTGCAATAGTGGCACGTCTGTTATGGAGGAAACCAACTGCCCTCTAATTGGACTGGAGGCCTGCTCTATGGGAGGGAACACATCCCTGATACTGAAAACTTAAAACAGGGGTAGTCATGAACCCTAGGGGTGTCACATCTGCTCCTGCCTGGCTAAATGTATATACTATGCTCACCAAACTGCCCACTAAACACTTTTCTTAGTGTTCATATCCATATATTAATGCTACTCTTACTTTTGGTTAGAGAACCTGCTCTTTTCAGATGACAATGAACTTGGGATGACTCAGAAGGTACCGTGGTGATGAAAAGAAGCGACAGAGGAGTGCTCAACACTGAAATATCTCTAACACATCTTCCAAGGCTTAAGGTCCATTGCAGAAGAGGTAGTGGAAAGAATTTAAGAGCCAAAGGAAAAGTAGGACTCCTTACAACGTGCTCCTCTAGACACAACATGGCCTGGATATCCATGACTTCACAGTGCCTGACACTACCTACACAAGACCATCATAATGGAGGAAAAGATAACAACATCAAAATAAAGAAGACACTGACTGAGAGGGGGAGGGGATATGGAAGGTGGAGTTTCAAAGGGGAAAGTGGGGGGAGAGAGGGAATTACCATGGCTTATTGTCTATAATTATGGAAATAAAAAATAAATTAATTTAAAAAAATCAAAAGATTCCAGGCATGATGGTGCATGCCTTTAATCCCAACACTCAGGAGGCAGAGGTAGGAAGATTGCTGAGTTCAAGGCCGGCCTGAGACTATATAGTAAATTCCAGGTCAGCCTGAACTAGAACAAAGACCCTATAAAAAAAATCAAAAGATGGCTCATGAGATATATTCATCTGCAGTTTTGTTTTCATTTCAGGTGCTATCTTTGCCTTGTTTGATTATTGTGTAATACTAGTTTTACAAAATGACTTAGAAGCTATTCTAACTGTTCTATTTTTTTGGAAGGGACTATGTATAAAAGATGTCTCTTCTTCAAATCTTAGTAGAATTCTCCAGTAAGACCCAGGCATTTCTATTTCAGGTTCTTTTAATTACATTTTTTTTTCTAATGATAAAAAAAAAGAAGAAATGGTTAGCCAGGCATATCTATAATCCCAGTACTTGGAAGACTGAGGCAGGAAGATAGTGAGTTGAGGCCAACCTGTGCTACATAGTGAGACATTGTCTCAAAATAAATGTTAAAAGACCAAAGTCATTCATATTGTCTAGACTAGTTTTCTAGGGAAAACTTATAAATAAGATAAAAATAAATTTCTAATATTAGACCATAATTATTTAAAAATCTGGTACTATTTATTTTTAAAAAATATATTTTTTATTTATTTATTTTGGGAGAAAGAGGCAGATAGAGAGAATGGGAATGGGTGCACCAGGGCCTCCAAACACTGTAAACAAACTCCAGACACATGTGCCACCTTATGTATCTGGCTTACATGGGTACTGGGGAATCAAACCTGGGTCCTTAGGCTTCACAGGCATGTGTCTTAATCACTAAGCCATCTCTCAGGCCTTTTTATTTTATTTTCTTTCTGTCTTTTTTTTTTTTTTTTTTTACAAAAGCCCAACAGACTGGCCTTTTGATGTGTGAGAGAGAGACAATTGGTGCCTCAGGACCTCCAGCCACTATAATCAAACTCCACACATGTGCACCACCTTGTGCGTGTGCATGACCTTGTGTGTCTGGTTTATGTAGGACCTTGAGAGTTGAACATGGGTCCTTAGGCTTCACAGGCAAGCTCCTTAACCACTAAGCAATCTCTCCAGCCCATAGGACTTTTTTTTTTTTTAATATGCCTAAGGATCCATGTTCAACTCTCCAGATCCCACCTAAGCCAGACGCACAAAGGTGAGGCAAGCACAAGGTTGCACATGCCCACTAGGTGGCAAAAGTGTCTGGAGTTCAATTTCAGTGCCTGAATCCCCAGTGTGCCAATTCTCTCTCTCTCTAAAAAAAAATATTTTATTTTTATTTATTTGAAAGAGAAAAAGAGAAAGAGATTGGGTACACCAGGGCCTCCAGCCACTGCAAACCAACTCTAGACGCATGTGCCACCTGTTCATCTGGCGTATGTGGGTACTGGGGAATCAAACCTGGGTTCTTAGGTTTTGCGGGCAAGCACCTTAATCACTAAGCCATGTCTCCAACCCAATACCACTAGTCTTTTTTTTTTTTCAATACCACTAGTCTTTATTGCGCATATATCATTTATTAATAGTGATGACCTTGGATACAGAACCATCTTATTAGACAGATGTCTGGTTGATTCAGTAGCTTTGAAGATCCATTTGTATCAGACAGGAAAACCATGAAAGGGATTTAAGATAATCTGTTTTGTTTGCTGATTACTCACATCTGTACAGCATCAGCCAGTGTAATTCATTTGCTCCTCAGAACAGTATCATGAGGTAGGTGCTATACCTAAGGGATTCTTAAATCAGTATTGTGAGGTAAGAAGCCACATTTGATGGATCCTCCGAACAGTACTATGAGACAGGAAGCCACACCATGAATTACATCATTTTAAAGAGTCAGTAACATAAAAGAGACAGTTGGCACATTCTGAGAAGGTAGGCCTACATTGCCATCCACACTGAAATCAACTTTATTTTATTTTATATTTATTTATTTGACAGAGAAAGAAGCAGGGAGAGAAAGAGAGAGAGAGAGAGAGAGAGAGAGAGAATGGGTGCACCAGGGCTTCCAGATACTGTAAACAAACTCCAGACACTTGCACCCCCTTGCACATCTGGCTAAGGTGGGTCCTAGGAAACCAAACCTGGGTCCTTTGGATTTGCAGGCAAATGGCTTAACCGCTAAGCAATCCCTCCAGCTCCTGAATTCAACTTTTAAGAGAAGCCCTAGGAATGAGACTTTCTTTTTTTGCTTTTTGAATGTAAGTCATAATTTGGTTGTTCCATTTTTGCTCACTTCATTCAATGCTCAGAGCCCTGAAATCTTGTCTTCATGTTTTAAAATTGTGTGTGTGTGTGTGTGTGTGTGTGTGTGTGTGTGTGTGGCCTCATCTTCCACCTTATTTGAGACAGAATCTCTGGTTGTTTTCCACTTCATATGCCAGTCCAGCTGGCCTGTGAGCATCCAGGGATTCTTCTGTCTCTGCCTCCTATCCCTCTGAAGGAGCACCGTCTTGGTCTTGCTGTAAGAGCACAGGATAAACAGATGTGCACTCCTGTAGGCTCTGGGGATCCGAACTCGGGTCCTCATGTTTATGGAGCAGTTGCCTTGTCCACTGAGCCATTTCTCCAGACCCTCTTTTCTCCAGTCTTACAATAGAGAATTCTTTCAGCTTTGCTTCCATGCTGAATTCCAAGAGTGGGAACTTCCTTACACGGAGATAAAATGCGCCACTGTTTTGATAGCCCAAGCCTTAACAGTCCTCCGCTCTTCCGTGTGAGGTTCCCAAGTCTCTCACAGCACAGTCAGTGGCTAAAAGCTCAGAGCTGGCATTAGGGCCTCAGCTACTCGCTGTGAGACCTTTAGCAACTCAAGCTTTCTAATCTTCAGCTTGCTCAAAGGTAAAAAACTGAGGATTAACAACCCAAGCCATGTGTTTAGCACAGGACTGAATACAAGTTGCCTTTGTAGATTATATTTGGTTATTATTAATAATCTTGAGCACCCTCTGAACATACTCCCATTTGTCAGTGTACCTCTTAAAATTCAGCCCCCAAATTCAGACCAAATATTTCAGATGTAAGCCATATGTTTAGTAATTAATGAATCTGATTAATGTTCCCCTAAGATTTCGCAGAAGAGAACAGCTCTTTCAATACAATAAGCAAACCATCTGCATAAATACCTTGATTAGATTCAGATATGTAAATAGAGGTGATTTTTTTTTTTTTTTAACTTTAAGCAGGTTATTTTAAGGACTCGGCTTCCTCGGGTGATATAAGCTGAGGCAGCTTGACTAGTACTTTAAAAACCACATGAGTTCTTAAACCAAATGTAAGCAAAAGACTTGCTCACGCCACCAAGGCCCTTCCCTTGCTCTAGCCGTGGGTGTTCCCCAGCAATGAAATTGAGTGCTGAGACCCAGAAGGGAGAATACGGCGAGGCTGGAGTCCATAATCTCATTATCAATAGGTAGTGTGTTGTGGTCATTGTGGCCTACTGTTTTAATATTGAGGCACACTAGGCTGTTTTTCAAATACATTGTCTTCAGCCTAGAATTACCTATTGGAAAAATTCATAGGCCCTGCTATTGTTCTGATGCTGTGCTGCAGACGAAAACCTCTTTCTTTACTCAGGTAGGAGCCCAAACAAACAAACAAAAATCAATAGCCCCCTGCTTCCTGCCGCCTTCTTCTGTTACCTCTAGAAGAGGAAACAGACATCTTCTCAGAGCATCATAGGCTCCCATGCACTGGCAGGGGCGATGAAAGGAAAGATCACATAGCTGGATGATTCAATAGGTATAGAAAGATAAAGGAGTAGACAGGGGTGGAAGGATGGGTGGATAGATGATAGGTAGAGAGATGGATAACAGAGGGTGCTCTCTCATATGGAGGACATGTCAGGGGATCATGGAGACATGAGTTCCAGTCTCGACTGTACCACTCATGGTTTATCTTAGTTCCTAAGACCCCCTTGGCCAATGCAATAAAACAGAGGTGTTGCCAGCCAGCATATTGGTAGGTGTTCAGCCTTTAATAGGTAGCTCTGCAAATCCATTACTGCCCCCCCTCCCCGGGTACGCTCTAAAAGATGCCCATGTTTCTTGTGGTAATGGTTTTTGGTACCTAAGACCAAATGACATCTGAGTTCCTTACAGCTAAATTCTGTTTTGCTATGCCTAAAGATAGACTCTGGGGGCTGGAGAGATTGCTTAGTGGTTAAAGACACTCGCTTGCAGAGCCTGGGGCTTGGGTTTGATTCCCCAGTACCCATGCAGCTACAGTTCATGTGCAGTGGCAAGAGGCCCTGGTGTGTCTATATTCTCTCTCTCTCAATATATATATATATGCACATATATATACATATACATATATCTCACATAAAGATGAAAAAAAATCCCCTTATGTTTTGCTGTTCATAATATATTGCCTACAAACATACTACTGTGTGTGAAAACCACAAACACATTTCCTCCTCTCTCCCGTGTTTTTGAGATAGAGTCTCACTATACCCACCAAGCGGACCTTAGACTCCCCAACTTCAATGATGCTCCTGCTTCCCCCACCAGAGCACCTGGCAGTATGGCACTGAGCCCAATCTTCTATATTTCCCCACAGCAACAAGAGTCCTTGTAGCTTGTACTTCTCAACTCTCTGCAAACTAAGGAGGACAGTAGGCACACATCACTGCAGAGGGAAGGGGCTTCGTGTTTTTGCTGGAGTGTCTCGGTTCAACCTCGCCACAACCCTCTTCTGCTCCGAAACTACACCTCCCGGCATGCCCTTCCTCTTATGGCACAGGCAGTGGGAGTCACTTCCTGTAAGAGACGTTCCTGTAGAAGTGGCAGGTTGTACAGGAGAAGCCACACTCGGGATGCACCTACTTCTGCAAGCAGGGCACCTGTGAGGTTCCGGAATCTCCCAGGCGAGAATCTAAAATATGACGTCGATTATGTCTCACACAGACACGGAAGGTAAGAGTTATCCTCCACAGGTTACTCAAGTTTGGAGTGGCTGTTGCTCACACACTGGGGAATGGCCTCTTTTAGGGTGACTGGCTGATGTTCTCTGTCCCTATACCTTTTACGATTGGCTGTAACTTGAATTTTCTGCAGTAAAACCCTTAATACTTGAAGGGCATATGGGTAACTTCTGTCTTCCTGGCCGAGCCCACGTGGTGTAGGTATCATCTGATTCTCCCTGCAGATGTGGGGCCCTTCCTGAAGCACTTAAATATGAAACTGTGAGCTACAAAAACAGCCACCGTGTCATTGAACTGGCCAAACTGCGAGAAAACAGCACCCTGCTGTCCAATAGAACAGGTGTGTTTGCTTTTATTTTTGGCATGTATGTGGTGTGTGTGTGTGTGTGTGTGTGTGTGTGTGTGTGTGTGTGTACAGAGGTCAGAGGTTGATGTCAGGTGCCTTCCTTGATTTCTCTTCACATTATTCACTAAGACGTCACTCCCTTGAACTCAGAGCCCGTGGTCTCAACTAGCCCGCTCTCCCCAGACCTCTCTCTGCCTCTCGACGCTGGGAGTACAGGTGGGCGGCTAAGTCTGTCTAGCATTTGTATGTGGGGAGAACTGGGGGTCTAAACTCAAGTCCTCTTACTTGCATAACAGCACTTTCCCTGCTGAGCCATCTCCCCAGCCCTGAGTGTGGGAGTTTTTAATCAGAGAAGCTCGGAAGTTCAGATAGGTTATTTAACTTCTTAGCTTCGGCATTCTTTACCAGAAAGTCAGGGGGGAAAAAAAAACATGCTTGTCTTTCAGGGTTGCTGAAAGGATGAGATGAAACTTGTGAAGTGTCTCTTGCTGATAGTAACCACAGACAGCAGCCATATCTCGGTCACCATTTGGGCCTGACTGAACATGCGCACAAGGTCCCAGATAGACTAAACAGCAGCTTGGCAAGAGTGGGAGAGGTGCACCCTCTAGCTGACTCCACGTGGCCCTGGGATGTGGTCTGGTGAGGCAGAGAAGTGCCGGATGGATACCAGCCTCTCCCAGCCCTTCTACTTTGAGGACTTCTCTCGACCCCCTGTGTGCTCTCCAAAGCGAACATTACCAACTGGACAATGCAAACAGCCACCCCTCAGTGAAATCATAGTACTCTCTTCATTAGTAATGATTGCAGAGGAGGCTGATGAACCGAAAAATTAATTACACCAACTAAAAGCCATTCACATTAAGGTGTCACCTTAATTGTGCATTTGCATTTTTAAATGTTGCTACAGAGGTTTATCCTCTTGTTAAAAATTGTTGGACATCATTGAGAATGTGTGTGCCTCTCCTGCTGGAGATGAGAAAGAGGAAGATGTGTGAAATCCCAACTTGGCCTGCCCAAGGGTCTTTCTTCTGTTATCCTGTAGAGTGATTCATCTGGGGAGGAACAGCCCAAGGTTGACTCCATTTTCCTTCCACACAGAGGACATGATCCTCACTTTCATAGAGCCCAAAGCAAGTCAAAAACAAATGGAGGCCTCTGGATCATTTGCCTAAACATTTAGAAGTTTTAAATAAAGCTGAAGACTCCACTATGTTCTATCTTTTTTACCTTGACAAATAAGTATTCATCATGACAAAAGTGAAAAATGTGAGTAATACTATGTTTGGCATGATAGCAAAATACCAGGGATGACTGAATTAATTATCATTGTGCATGTCTGAGTGCTCTGTTGACGAGCTGATAATACTTGATGAGTAATAAAGACATGCATAATTCATTAGCTATTATATATTTGTTACATAAAATTGACTTGTCTTGCTTTTATTTCAACAAAACAGCTAATTGTATTGATAGAGCCAAGATTTTTACAAGAGCTCTACTGACTTACCTCTTGCACCATGTGTGTGTGTGTGCGTTTGTGTGTGTGTATATATATACATACATACTTTGGAGAACCTTCATTCTTTTTTCAATTAATTTATTTTTATTAACAACTTCCATGATTATAAATATCCCATGGTAATGCCCTCCCTCCCCCTACTTTCCCCTTTGAAACTTCATTCTCCATCATATCCCCTCCCCCTCTCAATCAGTCTCTCTTTTATTTTGATGTCATGATCTTTTCCTCCTATTATGATGGTCTTGTGTAGGTAGTGTCAGGCACTGTGAGGTCATGGATATCCAGACCATTTTGTGTCTGGAGGAGCACGTTGTAAGGAGTCCTACCCTTCCTTTGGCTCTTACATTCTTTCCACCACCTCTTCCACAATGGACCCTGAGCCTTGGAAGGTGTGATAGAGATATTGTAGTACTGAGCACTCCTGTCACTTCTTTCCAGCACCATGATACCTTCTGAGTCATCCCAAGATCACTGCCATCTGAAAAGTGTAGGTTCTCTACCAAAAGTGAGAGTAGCATTAATATATGGGTATGAACATTAAGAGAAGTGCTTACTGGCAGCTTGATGAGCATAGTATATACATTTAGCCAAGAACCTTCATTCTTGTAAGGAAGGTGAAACTGGAATTGTGGAGAATGTTCTTAAATCAATATTGAAACTAGGAAATTGCTTTACAGATAAACTTAACAAGTACTCAAAACTGCAATGCACTAACATGAGACAACATAGCATCAGCACCGAAAATGAAAACTTTTAAGTTGAACTCACTTCTGTAATTTCTTACATGAATATGTTAAAGGACTATCTTTCAAAGGAATGGCTACATACATATATAAGGTATTTCATATGTCCTTGTTTCAAAATTCCCAGTTATTCCAGTTAGGTTACTATAAAAGAAATCAGGGAGTGGAGAAAGGGCTCAGTGGATAAACCCACCTATTCAAAAGTATCTGAGTTCATATCTCTACACTCCATGTAAAAGCCAGAAGCTGTAATGGGCTTCTGTAACCCCAGCATGACCATCAATTGCATGGCTACCACCGGCTCTCAGATATGGTCTAAGTCAGGGTTCTCTAGAGGAACAAAACTGATAGAATTTATGGACCTCATAAAAGGGAGTTTATTAGATTAGTTTACAGGATACAAGCTGGGTAGTCCAAAAATAGCTGTCTGCAGGCTAGAGAGAACCCAGTAGCTGCTCAGTGCTGAGGCTGCTATGCCTCACCAGTCACAAGCTGGCACTCGTGGTCTCGAAGATTTCCAGGGAGCCACTGGTCTTCAGTGCATAGTGGAAGGCTGACAACTTGCGTTCCTGTGTCCACAAAGGATAGAAGCAACAGGGCACATCCACACACCAGCAAGAAATGCACAGGCAGCCAGGCAAAAGGCATTGTGATCCATCTCCTAGAACTTCTTTATCTATGGTCCACCTCAGGAACACACCCCTCCCTGCCCTGCTCTGGAGGAAAGTCTTTGTTGCAGTTCGGTTCACATTGCTGGTAGAAATCACCCAACCAAGAGCAGCTTGTGGGGGAAGAAAAGAGGTCTATTTTGGCTTATAGGCTCGAGGAGAAGCTCCATGATGGCAGGGGAAACGGTGGCATGAGTAGAGGGTGGTCATCACCCCCTGGCCAATATAAGGTGGACCATAGCAGCAGGAGAGTGTGCCAAACACTGGCAAGCAGACACTTTCTATAACACCCATAAGCCCGCCCCCAACAATACACTGCCTCCAGGAGGCGTTAATCCCCAAATCTCCATCAGCTGGGAACCCAGCATTCAGAACACCTAAATTTATGGGGGCCACCTGAATCAAACCACCACAGTCTTCCTCCCTCCATCTCAATTCTTCCTGGAAACACCCCCACACACGTACCCAAGAGGCATGTTTCCTACTTGATTCCTCATTTGATCAAGTTGATAATAGAATTTAACCACCACAGATATAAAACTATTTGCAGTCCAAGCATTCAGACTCCATCCAGTTGTCAATGCTTCCTCTCGGTTACAGGTAGACATGCACACGGTCATGTGTGAGCGTTGTGCATTGTAAAGTGTGTCTTCTCTTCCCCGTGTCATTATAGTTGATTCAGTGTTGACGCCATGAATAGCTTGGACCAAACTGGAGACAAAGAAGCAGGAAGATGGACACCTGGTGCTCCTGGGAACCAATGCTGCTTTCATCCACATCCCTCCTCCCACCCCAGGGAAAGCCTTAGACAGGCAACTTGTTTTCCTCATCTAAAAGTGCTTCCGCAGCCCCCATCCTCCCCACATGCCAGGGCACTCCCTGTCTGTTTCTGAGGTAGATGGGGCTCATAGCCACAAATCTTCCTGGCTTTAGTCTTGCGGCTGTTTAGAAGACAGGCAAGCATTTTCCAGGGTCTCAAACGGTGTTTGTCACAAAAGTGGGTCACCCTGTGTCACTGCTGACTAACCCACGTGGCTGTAATAGACACTTGTGTGTACTTGTGAGAGAGATTGATTGATTGATTGATTGATTGATTGATTGATTGATTGATTCGTGGCACTTCGAAGGGTACCATCACCAGGAAGTTTTCTCTCCATGGAGATCTAAGTCTAGCTCTTGGAGTTGTTGTGTCTTAATGTGAAATATCCCTAAACTTTTTTTTTTTTTTTTTTTTTTGGTTTTTCAAGGTAGGGTCTCACCCTAGCCCAAGCTGACCTGGATTTCACTATGTAGACTCAGGGTGGCCTCAAACTCACAGCCATCCACCTACCTCTGCCTCCCAAGTGCTGGGATTAAAGGTGTGTGCCAGCATGCCAGGCTTGACCCTGGACCTTTTAAAAACATTTATAAATATTTATTAGAGAGAAGGAGATAAGGAGGGAGGGAGAGAAAAAGAGAGAATATGTCAGGGCCTCTTGCCTCTGCAAATGAACTCCAGATGCATGCACTATTTTATGCATCTGTTTTTGTACGCAGGTCCTGGGGAATCGAACCCAGGCTGGCAGACATGGCAAGCAAGTGACTTTAACTGCTGAATTGGTGTGCCAGGGCCTCAGCCACTGCAATTGGACTCCAGATGCTTGTGCCACCTAGTGGGCATGTGCGACCTTGCGCTTGCCTCACCCTTGGGCATCTGGCTAAGGAGGGATCTGGAGAACATCGGTCCTTAGGCTTCTCAGGCAAGCAACCGTCAAGCCATTTCTCCAGCAATTTTTTTTTAAATATGGAATGCTTCACAAATTTGCATGTCACCCCTGTGCAGGGGCCATGCTAATCTCAGTATCATTCCAATTTTAGTATATGTGCTGCTGAAGCAAGCATACATCTGACCCTCTTGATGACACTTTTCCCCCATTGTCTCCTTTGTATATTTTACCTTCATTCACAAAGATTCTCATCAGGACAGGAATCCCTTTCCCCTGATTATAGTCATTCCCCACATAGTTGCTGTAAGAAAGTACCTGATGCTAGGTATTAAAGGTTCATGTGGTTCTTGATTCTGCTTTCTGGAAAGTTCATGTAGCATGGCCCTGAAATTTGGTAAGGGTCTCCAGCATCACAACATGGTGGAGAAGCCAAGAAGGAACCAGTTTGGGGCAGAAGTGGTCAAGTATAAGGAATGGCTTCATATTGTAGCATCCAGCTCTCAGAAGCATTAATCTGTTCCCATTATATTTGGGATCCCTTCTGAGAGTGGTGGCCCTATGACTAATCACCTTCACTAAGCCTTACATCACATGTATCTGTCACCTCTCAGCACAGCCACACCAGGGACCAAGATTCCCACACACAAACCTTTGGGGGTACATGCTCACGTCATGTCCAGACCACAACATTCCCTTAGAGATGCACCCCCTACTATGCGATCCTTTCTTTCTCTGTATCTTTATGCTCTTTCTAATGCATTTATTGTCTTTAGTTCAGTATTTAGTTTCATAGCATCAATTATATATATATATATATATACATATATATATATATATATATATATATATATATATATATATATATATATATATATATATATATATTCATTCTAAGACAACATTTTCCCCCTCCATATAGTAGGCTTCCCAATTAAACATTTTGGTAACATGGCTCCTTTACACATTTTTATTGTTGTTGTTGTTACTAGGGAATGAATCTAGGGCCACTGGGCTACATCTTCAGCCCTTTTGAAATTTCATTGTGACAGAATTTATGTTGCCTAGGCTAGCCTTGAACTTTTCACACTCCTGTCTCAACCCCCAAAGTAGCTGAAATAACAGGTGTGTACCACCATGTCTAGCCAATCCTCTTAATATTCAAAGTGTTTCATATTCCAAAGAGATTTTGCTTATAATGGTTGTATCTATTATGATGGTTCTATCTATATCTATCTATACTTAGTGTATTAGAAAACAGAACTAATTCTAAAATATCATAGAAACTGGTGTTTCTACATAGATGTAAATTAACTGGATAATTGGGAGGTTTCAGAGAATTAATTTTTAAAATATTTATTTATTTATTTTCCAGGAGAGAGAAACAGAGAGAGAGAGAGAGGAATGGGCACACCAGGGCCCCTTACCACTGCAAACAAACTCCAGATGCAGGTGCCCCTTTGTGCAACTGGCTTTACATGAGCACTGGGGAATTGAATCCAAACCTTCAGGCTTGGCTAGCAAACGTCTTTAACCACGAAGACCTCTCTCCAGCCCCTCAGAGAATTTCATCTGGTATAATTGAAGATTAGTTAGAGCATAGGAAGTACAGTCATTCATTAATTAATGATAAGGATACATTCTGAACAATGCATTGTTGAGCAATTTCATTTCTGTATGAATACCACAGAGGGGACTTACACAGTACTAGATAGTATCAAGTACTACACACTGAGGCTATCTAACACACACACACACACACATATAATAGCGTGAGGCTCTTAGCGATATGCTAAATGATGGGTAGAGCCATATGAGACTAAATCAAGGACAAGAGAAAATGAAGCTTCATAGACATGACGCACTGCATGTATGAGGCTATGAAGCTACTGCTGTGTAACATGGCATACTGTTCAGCAGTAATTATGCCTGGTTAAAATTAGAAAGAATTGGGCTGGAGAGATGGCTTAGCAGTTAAGGAGCTTGCCTGCAAAGCCAAAGGACCTCGGTCGGACTCCCCAGGAACCACATAAGCCAGATGCACAAGGGGGCGCATGCATCTGGAGTTCATTTACAGTGGCTGGAGGCCCTGGTCATCCATTCTCTCTCTCTCTCCCTGCATATTTCTGTATCTCTTTCTCAAATAAATAAATATATATTTAAAAAATAGAAAGAATATACTCTAAAATAAGGATGAAAAGTACAGTATAGTAAATACATAAACCAGCAATATGGTCATTTATAATCAAGTATTATGTGCTATACATAATTGTGTGTTCACTGTGACCTGTGTCCACAATGCATGTGAGAAATTAATTAGATGATGTTATGACATCAGGTGACAGAAACTTCTCAGCTCCATTGTATTGTCTGTCACTGACTACATGACTATACTGAGAACAACTGAGTGAATCTCCAAATATGAGTATTTTTGTGTCCTAAACTGCTACCTTAGAAAATTCTAGAAGACACAAAGTTTCCACAAGCTGTTAGAGTAATGGCATTTATCCCATGTGCAGCCTTTGAAATACACTGTAAAGTCATAACGGTGTACAAAAGGTAAATAACATAATGGTTGCAATTTTGTTTGGAACCTAAAGTTCTTCCAAAAATTAATTAATTTGAAACAAAATACTTTTTCCCCTGCGTATATAATAAATTTATTTATTCATTCATTGGTATCCAATAAATACATGAGCACTTATTTATTAGTTACTTTTCTTGTTGTTACACTAAAATACTTGGAAAAAAAAAACCTTCAAGAATGAAGATTTACTTTGGCTCACTTTTTTTTTTTTTTTTTTTTTGATTTTTCAAGGTAATGTAATGTCTCACTCTGGTCCAGGCTAACCTGGAATTAACTATGTAGTCTCAGGGTGGCCTCAAACTCACAGTGATCCTCCTTACTTCTGGCTCCCGAGTGCTGGGATTAAAGGCGTGCTCCACCACACCCAGCTTTTTTGGGCTCACTTTTAAGGACATAGTCCACCATGGAGGGAAAGGCATGATAGCTACAGCAGATCTAGCTGGCTGGTCACATTGTGTCTGGAGTCAGGAAGGAGACAGAGAGAGAGAGAAACAGAGAGAGAAGCTGACTCAAATCATGCATTTATTTTATTATTATTATTATTATTGTTATTATTGGTTTTTCAAGGTAGGGTGTCACACTAGCTCAGACTGACCTGGAATTCACTATGTAGTCTCAGGGTGGCCTTGAACTCATGGTGATGCTCCTACCTCTGCCTCCCAAGTGCTGGGATTAAAGGAGTGTACCTCCATGCCTGGCACAGCTAATGCATTAAAAAAAAAAAAATGTTGAGCAGGGCGTGGTAGCCCATGCCTTTAATCCCAGCACTGGAAAGGCAAAGGTAGGTGGACCACCATGAGTTCGAGGCCACCCTGAGACTACATAATGAATTCCAGGTCAGCCTGGGCCAGAGTGAGACCCCACCTTGAAAAAAAGAAAAGAAAAGAAATGTTGACTAACATTTGGAAGGAACGCCACAGGCAGTAAAAAAAAAAAAAAAAAGTAAAAACTAGCATGAGTGTAAACCCTGTCTTCATTGTCGAGTTCAGATGATGTTATGGATGGTTTTCATAGGTACAGTGATGACCATAACAATGAGGTCTAGCTCACCAGTGGACAGCATGACATGACAGTGATTCCGTAGGATTATGACAAACTGAAATGTTCCTATCATCTATTGGTGCTATAGAGGTCCCATCGTGAATGGTATTAACCACATGTTTGTGATGGTGGTGTTGTCAGTAATATTACTGTACTGCTTAGCATACCCAAGTAAAGACTTATAATTAAGTCCATTGACTAATACTTGATAAAGGTAGCAAACAACTATGTTCTGTTTTATGTGTTTAATATGTCTTTTCTCATTATTTGATTTTTCCTACTCATAAACAAAAAAAGTTCACTTCAAGCAGTGTGCCACGTCAGGCCAGATCAAGACGTTGACTGTCATCATCTAGGTTTGCGTAGGAATAGTCTATGATGTCCTTACAATGTGTTCGCACAGTGATAAAATTGCCTAATGACACATTTCTCAGAATGTGTCCTTAAGTGGCACGTGACGATGTTTAGTTTTCTTGCTTCTGAAGTCCCTATTTCCACACCAGCTCTTCTTGTCAGTGTATTTTTCAACAGCTGTTACCATACCAGATTTAGACAAAATAGACTCTTTGACACCAAGAATAACTTGAAATCACGTGGCAAGAGAAATGTTTATCCATGTTTCAATGAAATAAAGTACGCTTCAAGAAGAATCAGAATCGAGGAGACATGAATTCAAGGTCAACTTGACATTTCATTATTTTTGAGGTTGACCTGTATTTATCTGTATCTAAGAGCAGACTCTTTCCCCTTTTGACACTTTGCTAACATTTTGATGATTCAAAAGCAAATGTGAAACATGTCTGGGGCTGTTTGGATGTTAGACAGGCCTCAGTCACGGGCCTAAGACAAGGCCACCTAGAGACAAAGAAGAGGAATGGCTGTGGTGTGATGACACTCCCTTCCAAAATTCCTTTCCTGTGGAAGGAACAATGCGAGCATGCAGAGAAGCTAACCAGAGAGGCCTGGAGACTTTGTGTTTAGTGGCCAGAAGGAAAATACCACGCAGCAGGAAGAGTGTACACTGGGTCCAGCCTGCCTGGTTGGAACCCTGGACTCTGACACTTGGTGACTGTGTAACTTTTCCAGTGTGTCTTCTCTTCCCCGTGTCATTATAGTTGATTCAGTGTTGACGCCATGAATAGCTTGGACCAAACTGGAGACAAAGAAGCAGGAATGGACACTTGGTGCTCCTGGGAACCAATGCTGCTTTCATCCACATCACTCTGCCACCCTTAGTATAGAGCCTGGCATGTGACAAGTGTTTTGTTATGGTTTGGCTATTAATATATGTGTGGTGGTTTGATTCAGGTATCCCAATAAACTTAGATGTTCTGCATGCTAGGTTCCCCAGCTGATGGCAATTGGAAATTGAAGTCTCCTGGAGGCGGTGTATTGTTGGGGCAGGCTTAAGGGTGTTATAGCCAGTTTCCCCATGCCAGTGTTTGGCACACTCTCCTGTTGCTATGGTCCACATTACGTTGGCCAGGGGGTGATGTCCATCCTCTGCTCATGTCGTTGTTTTCCCTGACATCATGGAGTGTCCCCCTTAAGCCTCTAAGCCAAAATAAACCTCTTTTTCCCAACAAGGTGCTCTTGGTTGGGTGATTTCTACCAGCAATGCAAACCTGACTGCAACAGTAAAGTGGTTCCAGGAGCGGGATTGCTGCTAGACACCTGGTTGTGTAGCTTTGGCGTTTTGGAGCTGATTTTCAAGAGGAATGTGGAAGGAGTTGAAAATTTGGCTTAAGAGATGCCTTGAAGTGCTGTAAGTACTGCTTGATGGACCATTCTGGTCAGGGTTGAAAGACCTGAATGCAGTAAGAACTATGGACTGTGAGGTTTGGCTTATGAGGGTGAGAAAGAGCTTTGCTTGGACTGGGCTAGCAGTTTGTATGAGGCTTGCTGTTATGCCTGTGTCTTGAGAAATTGTGCGGGGTTGCTTTGTGTAGAAATGGACTAGTGTGAGCAGAGGGATATGGCACAGAAAAAATGAAATCTTTGGGCCTACAGTGCTGCCCATTCACCTGCAAATTGTTTGAAAGATTACAACCTTTGAGATTGGGCCAGCTGACCTGCACTGGGGCAACAAGAAGAATGTAGAGTCTTTTGAAGGGGCCTGAGTGCTCAAGGAGTGTCCTATTCTTCAAAGTCTGATTTATTCCCCTCCCCTAGATTAACAAGTTGGCACACTACCTGGTGTTGTGGAGTATAAGAAATGCAAGAAAGAGGGGGTCATTAAGTTTGCAACACAGTCTTGTGGTTTGGAAATGGCCATGGGCAGTGTGAAGCAGGTTTGCTGGTTGCCTGCATGGAGACCCCATGGGGCCATGAGGATGAACCATGGATAGCAATGGAGACCCAGTGGAGATGCCGGGACCATGAGATGGCTGCTAAGGAAAGCTACTGGCCCTGATAAAGTTTTCCATGACTTTGAGTAGCCTAGCTGGAGGGGTGGAATTGGAATGCTAGAGACTTGTTGCTGGTTAGAATTATCGGATTTGGAGATTTGTCAGTGGCTAGAGTTGTTGGACTTGAAGCTACAGAGTTTGATGTTTGCTCTGGTTGTTTTAAATCTTGTATTGACTGAATATTCTTTGTTATGCCCAATGCCATCTTTTGCAGTGTGAATGTTTATTCTTTGTCATTATGGGTTTTTTTTTTTGAGGTTATATTTTGGTATTATGGCTTAGTTAAAAGACCTTGGATTATGGGGATGTATGAACATCATTGAATTGATAAAACCTATGGGGACTTTTAAAGTCACATGAATGCATTACATTTTACATCATGTTTTGTTATCAGTTTATGGGGGCCAGGGGCGGAATGTAGTGGCTTGATTCAGGTTTTCCCCCATAAACTTAGATATTCTGGATGCTATGTTCCCCAGCTGATGGCAATTGCAAATTAAAGCCTCCTGGAGGTAGTGTATTGTTGGTGGTGGGCTTATGGGTGTTATAGCCAGTTTCCCCATGCCAGTGTTTGGCACACTCTCCTGTTGCTATGGTCCACATTATGTTGGCCAGGGGGTAATGTCCACCTTCTGCTCATGTCATCCTTTCCCTTGCCATCATGGAGTGTCCCCCTCAAGCCTGTAAGCCAAAATAAACCTCTTTTTCCCCACAAGGTGCTCTTGGTTGGGTGATTTCTACCAGCAATGCGAACCTGACTGCAACAGTATGGAAAACTTGTTCTCTAACTGGTAGGTACATTCATTGAGAGGTGATTGGATTATCAGGGCTCTAACCAATCACTTGACTAATTAATATATTCATTATTGTGATGGTGTCATCAGAGGTGATTAAAAAAAAAACTGTAGCAGTTGACTTCTCATTGCTGGGACAAAACACTTGACTGGAAGCAGCTGATGGATGGAAGGAAAAGGTTTATTTCAGCTTACAGTCTTGAAGGAGATTTCATCATGGCAGAGTAGAGGCTGAACGTCACATCTTCTCACATCATTAGGGAGGAAGCAGCAAGAGTGAGCTAGCTCTGAGCACCCAGTGGGGCTGGACTATAGAACCTCAAGGTCTGCCCCCAGCAACACGCCTCCTTTGCCTCCCAAAAGCTCCCCCAACTGGGGCTCAAATTTAAGGCTTACTCACAAGCACATGTGGTTATGGGAGACATTTTGCTTTCAAGCCAAAACAGAAGCTTTGGGAGGTTGGACCTAGCGGGAGGCATTAAGACAGTGGGAGTGTATCCTGGGAGCCATATCTTGTCCCTGCTCCTTTCTATCTTTTGTTTCTGTTTTTGTTTTTGCTGCTTCCTGACTACCAGGAGGTGAGCAAATTTGCTTTGCCACTTTCTACCATGATGAACAGACTCACCATGAGTCAGCAACAATGGAGCCAGCCAACTGGCAGAGTGAAGCCTTCGAAACAGTGAGCCAACGTAAATACTTCCTCTTTTAAACTGTTTCTCTGGAATGTTTTCACGACAATAAAACGTCTGTCTGAAACACTTGTTATCAGCTATCATTATCCATCTCATTTGGATAAGATGTTATGTTTAAAACAAAAATATTAAAAAAAAAACAATTTAAGTTAGGCTAACCCATTAACAAATGTATGAAAGAGGATTTTCAAAAAAAATAGTACAAGAAAGGTAAAGTTTTCAACCACTCAGGGAGAATTCTATTTGTTTCATGCCAAACCCCAAACCTCTGTCTGGTATTGCTCATCCTGCTGAAAACGTGATAATAATAAAAAATTAATAAAGGGCTGGAGAGATGGCTTAGCAGTTAAGGCACTTGTATGCAAAGCCTAAGGATCCAGGTTAAATTTTCCAGGTCCCATGTAAGCCAGATGCATAAGGTAGTGCATGCATCTGGAGCTCATTTTCAGTGGCTAGAGGCCCTGGCATGCCCATTCTCTCTCTGTCTCTCATAAATAAATAAATAAATATTTAAAATTTTTAAATTAATAAATTTAGGCTGGGCATGGTGGCATATGCCTCTAATCCCAGTACTTGGGAGGCCAAGGTAGGAGGATCGCCATGAGTTTGAGGCCACCCTGAGACTACATAGTGAATTCCAGGTCAGCGCGGGCTAGAGGGAGACCCTACCTTGAAAACCCAAAAATAAATAAGTAAATAAAAATTTTAAATGCTTTTCAAAATACCAGCCCTTGTTTTCCGTTCCCTATCTTTGTGAAATTAGAAACTTTGAATCTAAATTACAACCTTATTCCAAGCAAGTTTTGCCACCAAAGCCTACTTTCAAGTTGAAAATAAGTCTGTCTAAATCTGTTGTTTTTCCTGCTTCGTTGGAAAGAATTCAAAATCTCATCTAAGGCGTCAGCCTTTCCCAGCGAGTCTCACATCCCCAAAGCTACGTTCAATCACAGCTCTCCGCGAAAAGGAACTCCTTCCCCAGAAAGAGAGGGGCAGCCGCTCTTCAGCAGAGTGTAAATTAGTATCACAAATGCCACTTCCCTAAGCAAATCAAAACCAGCTTTTCAGTGTGTAAACAAACTTCACAGACCCACCGTGGGAGAGTGTTTCTAAGGATTCTGAAGCGGCGACACCCCACAAACCTCCTGAGTGTTATTTACAGCATTTGCTTCATAGGGAGGAGAATTAACGTTTCAGCAGCTCAGAGAACAAATCCACTCCCAGGGAAACAAGCGAGCAAATTATTTAATGATTACTTTTTAAAAACATGTCACTGTGTGGAAAAGTGTTTGGAGATACATTTAAGGCCCATGCCACTGTTTGACATTTCTTCATTACCACTTCAATTGTAGTGAGTCCAGGGGGTAAGAACACAGACTCTTCTTAGTGACGTCTTCCATGTAACACTTCATATAAAAATAATGATTTTAGTCCTCAGAGCCCCACCCCAATAAGTTAGAAAACATCACTTTCTTGCCTGAAAGCGGCATATATATATACATATATATATATATTGGATATATGTATATATCTCAAACATTAGATGTGCTGCTTGCTGGGGTGACATTAAATGAACATTTATTTGCATTTCCTCACTCCAGATGATTATCAATCATATCTCTTCCCCGTATTCTACCTTTAAAGAAAACATTCACAGTGAAATAAAATAAAAAGCACATCGTCAGAAAGATCATCTCACTTGGCACTGCCAAGTGAATTTTAAATTTCCCCTTTCCATAATGCCCCCATCACCGCGGAACCGAGGGCAGATTAATGCTTTTCTGATACTTCAGTCTATCAGAGCACGGATTTGCCGGCAACAGCTGCGGCAAATTCCCCTGACTGAGAAGAATTACAAATATTATCACCTAGATCATTAAACTGGGTTCATGGATTGCACCATGTCTTCAATCAATTCATCCAAGATAACTTGAAGCCAGCTGGACCCCTTCAGTGAGAACTTGACTTAATTGGCCAATAAGTGGCTGGAAAAGGTACATGCTATTTGATAAAAATTACCGAGTGAGCAAATGATTACAGTTTGGAGAAGCACCGAGGGTGGACTGTGGGTGAGCCCTTTTGGGGAGGGCTAAGTTCATGTCCACTATTAAGTGCTGCTGTGAGAAATGGTGGCTTGCTTGGAGCTCAGATGTGGGATAAGGGTCTGGGTCAGGCTCTGGCTGATGGAGTGGGCGAGAGGTATTCATTTATCATCTCCTTGGCCTCATTTCTGCCTTGGTAATAGCCCCACACTAACCACCCTGCAGTTCTCTGTTCCCCCTTTCATTTTATTGGCATGACTAAAAATATTGCCCTAGCCAACGAATCCATCTGGTAGGAGGAAAAAGCACTTTTTCCTTCAATAGTGTCCCAAGAGTCTTTTCGACAGAAAGGTTCAGAAACCATGAATTTGAAGAACATACTACTTATATAAACACCTTGATAATTATCCCATCCCCCCCCCACCGTGAGGAGGCTGAAATGCCAGTGTTAGTATATTAGCTGTCGTCTACATTTTATCAGCACAGGTTAAGAAAATGAGCAAATGTGAATACGTAACCAGGCTGTTAACAGAAATTATTAAGTAAAAATAACTCTTCATGTTGAAGCAAAGGTTTCTTAACGTATTACTTCTGTGGCATTATTTTTTTTTTTTTTCGTACCACTAAACATTTTTTTTAAAGGCACAATTGAAAACTTTTGACAGATTTAGCTCAAAATTTCAGGTTAACAGAGCTGTAACAACACATTGTCACTTGAATTATTGGTGTTGGACAATAATGTGGTATTATTCAGGGGGAAGTCTCAAGATGAAGGTTCCAGAGAGTAGAGTACTCAGTCTTACATGGAAATCTGCATACTTCATGGATTTTTACTAAATAATATGATTTTATCCAGTAATAACTTACACTGGATTTTTTTTTTTAAGCAAGTAGGAAGTTGGAAAGTAATTTCTAACTAAGGTCAAGTTTGAATGACAGCCTAACCAATCTGACACATTCTTAAGTCTGCCTGGATTAATGAACCATCAGCTTGCAAGCACCAATCGCATTGCTAACATCCTTCCCTCCACGACCTTGCTTTGGGATTGGCTTATCGCTGTGTCATCTGGGTAGGCATGCTGGTGCACTAGGGCGGCAGTCTGCAAGGTCCATTCAGGTGCCACAAGTCTTCTTTCCAAGCGGGAAATGTAATAATGGCCCCTTGGTGCCTTTCCATCTGCTGTCCTCTCTCCCTGGAATACTCCCCCTCCGGTCTGCAGGCCTATGTTCATAGAGAACAGGGATGGCTTCCTAAGTACTTTATGTAAGATAACCACCTACCATCCTTCCCTGTTCCTGTTTCAACTCAACTGACATTGCATCATCTATTTACATACTTAAATGCAGGAGAGAGATAGAGAGGAGAGAGGGCATGTCCGGGCCTCTTGCCGCTGCAAACAAACTCCAGATGCATGCACCACCTTGTGCATCTGGCTTCATGTGGGTCCTGGGGCCATCAGGCTTTGAAAGCAAGTGCCTTTACCTCTCTCTCCAGCCCCATTACATGCTTTTTAAATCACCCATACCCACAGAATACAAACACCGTAAAAGTCAAGGTATGTTCTCATCGTGACTGAAGGTCCAGCACATGAGCTCATGTAGACAATAAAAAAAGAAACAAGGTATGGGGGCTAGTGAGGTGGTTCCAAGGTTAAAAGTGTTTGCTTGCAAGTCTGCCAACCCAAGTTCTACCCTCCTCGGCACCCATATAAAACCAGACATCAGTGGTACACAGTCTGTGGTGCCAATGTACCTATGATAATAGGAGCAGAACCAGGAGAAGGCAGAAGCCCATGGGACTAGCCCACATGCAGTAGCAAAGCAAGAGAGGTCTTGTCTCGGGTCCATTGCAGAAGAGGTGGCGGAAAGAATGTAAAAGCCAAATGTAAGACCCTACATACAACTGTCCAGACAGAATTTGGCCTCAATATCCAAGACCTCACAGTGCCTAGCAATACCCACACAAGACCCTCATAATAGGAGAAAAAGTTGATGACGTCAAACTAAAAGAAGGACTAATGGAGAGAGAGAGGAGATATGACAGAGAGCAGAGCTGTGAAGGAGAAGGTGGAGGAGGGGGGAGGGAAATACCATGGTTAATTGTCTGTAAGTATAGAAGTTGTCAATAATATATATATATATATATATATGTGTGTATGTATATATATATATATATATATTTGTGTATATACATATATCTATATGTATATATGAAAGAGAGATCTTGTCTCGAAAGGAAGGTAGAAGGAGAGAACAAACACCCCGAGGCGGTCCTCTGACCTCCACGTGCATAATGTGGCACACCTGCCTCCCCCATCACACACACATAAGAAATCAGGATATGGTTTTTCTTGTTTGTATGTGTGTGTATACATGTGCACCCAATACCTGTCATATATTATGTGTTCAATAAACATGTATGAATGAATGAACCCCACTGTTAAGAATAACCGGGAAGGTAACCCATTGTCATAAGGACAGACGTGCTCCCAACGTCTGTCTGTCAGATGACCAGGACAGTTCAAGCGCACATGTTAGTAGGCTCTCACTGCTCCGCAGCTCACGCTGGTGCTACTAAAGATCCTGGCATCCTCCAGGCTCCTCCCACAATCCCATTTATCCCTCCTTGCCCAGGGTTCCACCCCTCCCCCCTGCTTCTCCTGAGTCATCAGTCTGTCTCAGGCCACCAGCGTGTATTAGATGTCATCATATTCTCTCTTCATTTTCCCTAATCATTTCATGTCTCTGTATCGTTTCCCCAGTGAATTGAAAAGCTCACTAAGGCAAGAAGTAGGCTCCAGTTAATGTTTCTCAGTCTTGTCTGTTTCACTCCTACACAAGGTACTTGATAAATTCATGTAAAGTTGGAATTTTTTTTTTTTTTAGTCAAACAGAAGCCATTATTTTTTTGTAAGAGTGAGTGAGAGAAAGGCAGAGAGACAGACAGAGAGAAAGAATCGGCACACCATGGCCTCAGGCACTGAAATCAAACTCCAGATGCTGTGCCACCTAGTGGGCATGTGCAACCTTACACTTGCCTCACCTTTGTGTGTCTGGCTTACATGGGGTCTGGAGAGTTGAACATGGGTCCTTAGGCTTTGCAGGCAAGCACCTTAACTGCTTAGCCATTTCTCCAGCCCTGAAGCCATTAATTTTATAACAAGAACATGTACCCGGAACTCAGCTCAGCTAGGCATCATGTATTCCACATAGGGATAGAACAGACCATCTGCTCTTCCCAGGCACTGTAGACGGTTTAATTTTGTGGTGTTAAGGTTCAAACCTGGGGCTTCATGCATCTTAGGCAAGTGCTCTATCACTGAGCTTCACAAACAGCTCTCTGTTGTCACCCACATCTTCCAAATGAGATGCACAGACATAGAGAAGTGCCTCACAGACTGTGCCCAGGATTGAAATCCAGAACTTTATGCCCAAGAATCTGAGCATGCTGCTGTGTGTGTCTCATTCACAGACCCTTAGCTTCTCTGAGATTCTTTCTACTTAGGCCCCAGATCTCCCAAGGACAACTAGAAAGTCACGAATGCGCCACAAGTATGTATTTTAAATTGCCTTATTTTTATCATAACCATGAACTAGGTCTGACTAATGAGAAAGCAAGTTGTTTTCAACAACGCAGTCGCTTATAAATCAACATCTCCTTATGAAGCCTCCATGTGCATTGATTTTCTGAATAGGAGACATTCACCTCCACACCACCAGTCTCCTGCTTCTAAAATATTTTTTCAGCGTGATCTTGATGAAAAATAAGGCAGGGGTGGGAGATCATCTTCACAAGCCTTTTGATGAGCACATTGTTGCTCTAACAGCTGTTTGATATGGAAATAGCCTTCTGGGTGGGAAAGAGAAGCGAGGAGTTACAATTTCCCCCTCTCCTCGCTTATGCCTACAGCATTTCAGTGAAGAGTTAAATCAGGGAGCGCCGGACTGGTACACACATTTTTCTCTTGCCCTGAGATCTTTGGGGTGAAAGGGCAGCACTGAATTAAGCATTTAGTATTTTCAGAATCTGTGACCCAGAGCTGGTGTGTGAAGGCATCATTGATAATAGGGTTGGAAGCGCATTAGACTCTGCTGGTACTTACCTCATCTTGCCTTGGACAATCTACTTCAGGAGTCATAATTATCCCACTAGGAAAACGGCCCCATTGTCCGCGAGTCTTTACTGGCAGGAAGTTTGTCTTTTTCTCTCCGACTGTATCCTTTCTCAGCAGGGCCCATTATTTCTCATTTAATTAGTAGCACTTGATATAAATAGCTCTTTCTTTATCACTTCTGTTGTTTTCATTGAAATAGTTGCACAATACAATGTTGCCACTCCCTGCAGGCTGAGACGCAGGGCTGAAAACCACAGGCTTTAGGCTTTCGTGTGTCTCTCAAGCAGTCCTCTTCCTTTATCAGATGGACGGGGGTAAGACATTGCTGGCGGTGTGGGGGTGTAGAAAACCACACTGTCTTCTGGTTGGATGCTAACTGGTTGGCAGAGCAGTAGGCATGAGGAAGTGACCCATGGTACCCAGTGACACAGTTGTTGGTGTGATCTAGTGAGGCATCTCCCCTGGGCTGGGCAGTGTGTGGGTGCTAAGGACAAAGGGGTAGCGGAGGCTGATGCAGACCTCGTTCTGGAAGGGCTGAAGTCTAGACTCAGAGAGCAGCAACTGAGTGCTCCAACTTTATGTGCACACGAGTTTCTGGTAGGTGTTGTTAGAACATAGATTCTGATTCAGTAGATTTGAGTGAGGCCTTAGAGTCTCAAATTGTGTGTGTGTGTGTGTGTGTGTGTGTATGTGTGTAAGCTATAAGACAACATCAAGTGTCTTCTTATATCACTTCTCTACCTTACACTTTTTAATATATATTTATTTATTTGCAAGGAAAGAGAGAGAGAGAATGAGCACGCCAGGGCCTCTAGCCGCTACAAATGAACTCCAGATGCGTGCACTACTTTGTGCATCTGGCTTTACATGGGAACGGGGGAATCTACCTTGGGTCATTAGGGTTTTCAGATAAGCACCTTAACTGCTGAGCCAACTCTCCGCCTTATTTCTTTTAATATTTTATTTTTATTTATTTGACAGAGAAAGAGGGAGGGAGGGAGAGAGAGACAGACACAGAGAGAATGGGCACACCAAGGCCTCCAGCCACTATAAACTCCAGATGTATGTGACCCCTTGTGCATCTGGCTAATGTGGGTCCTGGGGAATTGAACCTGGGTCCTTTGGCTTTGCAGGCAAATGCCTTAAGCACTAACGCATCCCTCCAGCCCTCTTCACTTTATATTTATGAGACAGATCTCTCACTGAACCTAGAACTCACCAATTATACTAGACAACCTACCACCACACCCAACATTTACATCAGTGCTGGGATCTGAACTTCTGCCCTGGGGCTGGAGCAGGAAGCTCTTCATACAGAGCCATCTCCTCAGTCCCAAGTCTGAACTTTTAACCCACTGGTGATTCTATCATTACTGGCCTGACATTCACACTTAACTTTTTTTTTATTGGCAAGCAGAGAGGGAGGGAGGGGCAGAGAGAGAGAGATAAAGAGGGAGAGAGAGAGAGAGAGAGAGAGAGAGAGAGAGAGAGAGAGAGAGAGAGGGAGGGAGGGAGAGAATGGGCACACCAGGGCTTCTTGCCACTGCAAATGAGCTCCAGATGCATGCATCACTTTGCACATCCAGCTTTACATGGGTCCTGTGGAAGCGAACCCAGGCCATCAGGCTTTGCAGGCACCTTTAACCATTGAGCGTCTGTCTCACTACAATCACACTTTTTGAGAAGCAAAGGACCTCTAGAGATCCAGATCCATTTTCGTATACTTATTTATATTCATGAATATATGTATATTCATTTGGTATTGGGGCTTGTTCTTTGGAAAAGTGAAATCTTGTCTCCAGCCATACCAGCCTAAACTCTCCTGATCTCATTTGCTCTTGGAATCCCAGCAGGATTAGGCCTCGTTAGCACTTGGCTGGGAGAAGTGAGGTCTTACCTCAGAGCAGAAGGGACTCTGCTATCGCTCCGTCATGTTGTTTGATGCCAGATAAATATAGAAAAACATTTGATAAAATTTTATGTGCTACACAAATTTATAGTAGTCTGAGAAAATGATATTTTAGTATTCACATATTTGAGCATAAAGTGTCTTTTACTAAAATTATTTGCACAATAATTACTTCCAGATCTTTCCAACTGGGCTTGCAAAACATACATCTTGAATTTTAAGACCAGGGCACGTGTGTTTCCCAGTTATGCTGTTATGAGAAAAGCTAGGCCACTAACAGTTAAAGCACTAGGACATTTTGACTTCACTGTGAAAGATCATTGGCCCCTGGCATCACCACAAAATGGTCTTTTATTCTTTTTTTTTTTTTTTTTTTTAATTTTTCGAGGTAGGGTCTCACCCTAGCCCAGGCTGACCTGGAATTCACTATGTAGTCTCTTGGTGGCCTCAAACTCACAGTGATCCTCCTACCTCTGCCTCCAAAGCACTAGGACTAAAGGCATGAGCCACCATGCCCGGCTTTGATACTTTTATTAGAAACGATGGCTCATGGGCTGGAGAGATGGCTTAACGGTTAAGCGCTTGCCTGTGAAGCCTAAGGACCCCAGTTCGAGGCTCGATTCCCCAGGACCCATGTTAGCCAGATGCACAAGGGGCACACATGTCTGGAGTTCATTAGCAGTGGCTGGAAGCCCTGGCGTGCTCATTCTCTCTCTCTCTGTCTCTTTCTGTCACACTCAAATAAATAAATAAAAATGAACAAAAAAATTTTTAAAAAATGATGGCTCACGCCTTTAATCCCAGCACTTGGGAGGCAGAGGTAGGAGGATTGCTGTGAGTTTAAAGCCACCCTGAGACTACAGAGTGAATTCCAGGTCAGCCTGGGCTAGCGTGAGACCCTAACTCAGAAAAAAAAAAAAAAATAGAACAGTCTAGAGGGATGGCTTAATGGTTAAGGTGTTTGCCTGCAAAGGCAAAGGCTCCTGGTTTGATTTTCCAGGACCCCCATAAACCAGATGCACAAAGGGGTCACATGCATCTGGAGTTCATTTGCAGTGGTTGGAGTGCCCATTCTTTCTCTCTCTTACATAAATAAATAAATAAAATATATATTTTTTTAAAAAAATGAGTAGAACATCACTGGAGGAATGGCTTAATGGTTAAGGCATTCGCCTGCAAAGCCAAAGGATCCAGGTTTGATTCCCTAGGACCCACATTAGCCAGATGCACAGGGGTGGGACACACATGTCTGGAGTTTGTTTGCAGAGGCTGGAGGCCCTGGTGTGCCCATTCTCTCTCTCTCCCTCTTTCTCTATCAAATAAAATAAGTAAATAAAGAGAAAGCCCAGGACCAGCCCTGGTTGAATCATCTCTATGCCACCCACCAGGGATCAGGGACCATTGCAGAAGTCGTCCTGGGAAGATGAGTGCTGCTCTCACTGCCAGCCAGAGAACCAAGTTTGTGGACATGATGGTAAACAGCGAGGAGACTCAAAGCTCATCAAAGCAGCAACTAAGAGGCTGTGAAGTGCTCAGCACTGATGGAGACTTCACCCAATGCTCTCCAAGACTTAGGAAACACTGTCAAAGAGGGGGTGGCAAGAAGTACTTCCGGGCACTGTCTTCCCAACATGAGCTGGCTGGTGCATTCCCGACCCCACCGTGGGTAACCAATACCCCCACGAGAGCAGCATGGCTCTGAGCCCATGAGCATTTGACATGTTGGATGGAGGATCTGTTTCCTCGGCTATACATTGGGTTTACTACCATGACTTAAGGATGTTATGAGAATTAAATGAGCTAATGTATTAAAGAACCTAGGTGCATAGCAAACTAATTGCATTGCTACCTCTCTGTAACCAGTGTTTGGAAGGGCTGAAAGCAGTCTTGCTGTAGGCGACCTGAGATCTGACACATGTCCTTGTTCCTTCTTTAATCAGACCTGTGCTGGGCTCATCCCTCCTCTTCTGTGGGCTCCATTTTGGTTGTATGCTGACCTCTAAAAAGAACCAGGGCATTTTTCCCCCCTCACTCTCTCAAAATAAGAACTTATCATTGCATACTTATTATGATCACAGTTTTCCCTAATTGTTATTATTGTGGTAAAATATACAGATGAGGTAAAACATACCATCTTAACAATCTAGTGTACCATGCAGTGGTGTGAAAGATGTTCATAGCATTGCACAACGATCACCATCACCCATCTCCATAATCTTTTTGTCTTGAGAAGATGAAACTCTGTATCCACTCAGCAATAACTCCCCTTTCTCTCCTCCTCTCCAGCCTACTTTCTATCTCAATGATTTTGACTCCTCTGGGAAGTACCTTCTGTAAATGAAATCATACAGTATGTTTCTCCTGTGACTGGCTGATCTCACAACATACAGCCCTCAGTGTTGGCCCATGCTGTAGCGTGTCTGAATTTCCTTCCCTTCTGAGGCGAATACTCTACTGCATACCACATTTTGCTTATCCCTTCATCTGTTAATGGACACCGGGGCTTCTTCCACATTTTCGTTGGGATGTGTCATGCTGCTATGAACATGCCTGTACAAATATGGCCTTGACACCCTCACTCAGGGATATTCGGAACTGGTAAAGATTATTGGTAATATCCAAAGTTGGACTGTCCATGTGAAAACCTGATATGGAGATAGAACAGGAGAGAAAGTGAGCTATTAAGCATTACCCAATAGTTGGTCTTTAGAGAGCTGGGGGAGATTGTGAAGTGGTTAGAGACACTTGTATGTAAAGCCTGCTAGCCTGGATTCAATGCCTCAGTGCTCACATAAAACCAAGTGATGCATGTGTCTAGAGTTTGCAGCACCAAGAGGCCGTGGCACACCCATGATCTTTCTCTCAAATAAATAAATATATAAGAAGCTTTAAAATAAGTTTATAATTGGGCTTTATGCTAAATGTTATCCAAATATTACCTGTGTGCGTGTGTTCTGCTTTCCAGAAAAGGAAACCGAGGTCCAGTGATAAGTAACTGAGCTGATGACTGCAGGCAGCACTTGCGTGTTTCCCTCTGATTCCAATGCCCGTGACTTCTCAGTGTGCTATGCCCTGACTCATGTAACGCTGGCTCAAAGAAAGGCAATAGTGCCTGAATGGGCTCCTGGTGCCACCAGGTACCCAAGGGAACACCAAGATCAAAGTGGGCTGGAAAGATCTGCTGTTTCAGTGCCCACCAGATGACATCCAAATGACCTAGTGGGTCGCCACGGCTTGTCTGTCTGGGGTAGGTCAGGGTTTGCAGCACAAAGGCTGTGAGGCTTTGCATGCACTTGTCAGGGCATGCATTAGGTACAGTGTCTGTGAGGCAGTGCAGGGTGCAGGAAAAAGACCTCTCCCAATCCCACTGGGCACTCTGGAGTTGAGACCCCTCCTGAATGGCCTCCTGGAGGTAAAGGGAATGAGACTTTTAAACTCTTCAATAGACCTTTTTTTTTATTTTCTGCAGGATGTCTGAGATTGGACATAGGAACGTACAGCCTTAATAGGCCAAGGACAGTCCCTCGCTTGAGAGCCATTAGCCTACAAGAGCTAGAGGGACTAACGTCAGCTGGAGAAGGTGCTGGGCTGTGAGTCGCTGGCAGTACTCACCTCTTAGCCCTTTGCTTCAGGCCCCGCCCCCCCTCCCGCAGCCCAGCATCCTCTCCCCTGTGGGGTTGTGGCTCCAGATTGGAAGTAGCAGGGTAGGCACATTTCCTGAGTGGCTGCAGGCTCATCTAGCCCTGGTCCTGCCTAACAAACGACACGATGGACACAGAGCCAGGACTGGGTATCCAGACTCCTGCTAAGCTAGGTTCCAACATCACAGAAGCACGTGGGATCCCAAAACACCACACTTGGGGGCCTTTTATTTGCAACCTTGGGATTTTCAGATTTAAAAAAAAAAATTCTCTCTATGTGAGGAAGCAAAGAAAAGGAGCCAGAAAATGGTCTAAAAGCATATTACCAGGAAATTGTTTCTACTGTGTTTATGACTGTTCTTAATGTTTTATGAATATGCTAAAAAAATGCTGGGGCATATTTCCTTGGGCACTCTAGTTAATTACTTATTCTGAGTGTTTCTACTCCATTCCTTGCGAAATGTGTTGTGCATTAATTCTGATTATGTACAAAAACCCACCTGCAAGGAAAAACTCTGAATCAGTAATGCTGGTAAAATGAGCAGCCCTCCTGGGGTTCCACTGAGAGAGAGGATACTGGACAGAATTAGAATCTTGTAGCTAAGGCTATTCATAATGTCATTAACATAAAGGCAATTAAATGAGTTTTTAACCTACAACCCTTTATTGTTATTAATGAACATTAGAAAAACACAGGAGATAAAATTGGTAATTATCTCTGCACCAAGCTATGCAATAATGTGTTTAAATATAAAAACAAAACAAATGATTATTGTTAGTATTTTCAGTAGCAGAAACCCCAGGAGCAGCTCCAGCATCTTTAATCACACAGGCCTATACCAAGAGGGTTAATTAAAAGAGGGCTCTACCTTCCATGTGTCTGGGTGTTCCGTTTAATATGGAATCAACAAACGTAAGTGTGAATTTGCAAAAAGACATCCTGAACAGTTGTTTCTGCCTGTGGGTTAACCACCTTTACAGAAAACACAGACCCATTCGTTCTCCTGCAGAAGAATGGTCTGTGGGTCTCCCGAAGCAAGTTTTTCCTTTCTGGAAACATTACCACACAAAGCTCTCAGAGCCCATTCCAAGAACAATTGTATAAATGCAGGCTCATTACCTAAGCTGGCTATTCAGTAAAAATAATTTAAGCCTTTGAAAGACGTGCAGATGTAAAAAGCAATGGCAAATGCGATCTCAGCACTCTGTGATATTCAAAGAGCCTCCAGTTTATTTTCTTTTTCTTTCTTTATGCAAACTGCAAGAGCTTATAAGCAAGCCACGCGGGCAGAGCTTGTTTATGAGGATACGGCAGTTAATGGATGGTGAAATGCCTGCACCTAATAATAGTTTCCCACTAATTAATTCAGTGTGTATCTCTTACCATTGAAAATGTGAATATCACATGTCTTATAATTTGTTCCAGACTGGTTTGGTTTCCGAAGCCCATGTTTAAGTGATGCATGCCTCTAATTTGTCTTTGCAGTGGAGTTCAGGGCAAATAGGACTGCACAAATGTGATCCTTTTGGAAGGAGATTTTGAGCAAGAGCCATGTGGCAATGCTAGTGCTTTTTGTGTTTATTTCATCTTTCTCACAAACAAGAATAAATGCCTTTGCCATGTTATTTATGGAGGCATTCTATAATATAAACGTAGCAACGTCTGCCGCTGACATTTTGTATGTGATTTTACAAAATAATTGTGATAACTTCGGGGTGATACTGATGTCCAAATGATGACAATTAGGCAAAAGTCAAGCATACGTGTGGCCCTGAGTTTGATTGCAGTACCATAAAGACATCACCCTGTCTTTCCTAGACTTGACTATGTTATACACTAAGTTGCATACATACAAACTCCTTAAGGGGATGCAAAAGTCAGCCACACATCAGGATGAGATTTTTCAAATAGGAAGTAACAACATTGATTATCTTCTCCAAAATGTCTGGGACTTGGATTTGAAGGCCACGGGTGAGCCCTACATGGTCAGCTACCGTCATGACTAGATGGGGGCCCAGTTAAATTATCCAGGTTTGGGCTGGAGGGATGGCTTAACAGTTAAGGCCTTTGCTTGCAAAGTGAAAGGACCCAGGTTCGATTCCCCAGGACCCACGTTAGCCAGATGCACAAGGGGGGGCGCATGCGACTGGAGTTCTCTTGCAGTGGCTGGAGGCCCTGGCGCACCCATCATTCACTCTCTCTCTCTCTCTCTTCCTCTTTCTCAGTCAAATAAATAAATATAAATAAATCATTTTTTTTAAAATTTTTTTTTATTTTTATTTTTTATTTGAGAGCGACAGACACAGAGAGAAAGAAAGAGGGAGAGAGAGAGAATGGGGGCGCCAGGGCTTCCAGCCACTGCAAACGAACTCCAGACGCGTGCGCCCCCTTGTGCATCTGGCTAATGTGGGACCTGGGGAACCAAGCCTTGAACCGGGGTCATTAGGCTTCACAGGCAAGAGCTTAACCGCTAAGCCATCTCTCCAGCCCATAAATAAATCATTTAAAAAATTATCCAGGTTTGATATTGAAGAAACCCAGCCAAGCCCCTCCATCTCTCCCAAGCAGCACTGAGGAGAGAGACAACATTCAGAGAGAGAGGGTGACATGCAGCTGAGTAAGTGGTCAGTAGACCCTGTCCCCTCCATGCCAGCTCTGTGCTCTCTTCTCCTCTGGCACTGAGGGCAGAGAGCCATGTTGGACACCAGCCCCTGGAGCACAGGCAGCTGACCAGGTAGGCCCATGGCCAGCGGGCCTGCACCATGATTCTCATAGAGGCCAGGTAGCTTCTTCATGTGCTCTTGTTTCATCCACTGCTGCCAAGGCACACAGCATGCCTCACTTCCCACGATCCTTCGTCCACTGCTGCAAACGCACACAGCATGCCTCACTTCCCATGATCCTTCATCCACTGCTGCGAACGCACACAGCATGCCTCACTTCCCATGATCCTTCATCCATTGCTGCAAAGCACACAGCATGCCTCACTTCCCATGATCCACAGAAACCAGGCTTGTCAGGCTGGCTGTTTGTGGAGTGCCCTGGTACTGAAGCCTGACCTTAAGACCTTAGTGCAGGAAGCAAGTAACAGAGGCCCTCATTACACCACAATGAATACCAAGGAGCCTACTGAGGAGGGTCTTCAGGGAAATGGGGGCTGGGGATGAAGATTATAACCTATGGGTGAAAATAATAGATAGATAGATGGATAGATAGATAGATAGAAAGAAAAGAAGGGCTGGAGGGATTGCATAGTGGTTAAGGTGCTTGCCTGCAAAGCCAAAGGACCCAGGTTTGATTCCCCAGGACCCACGTTAGCCAGATGCACAAGGGGGCGCATGCATCTGGAGTTCGTTTGCAGTGGCTGGAGGCCCTGGCGCGCCCATCCTCTCACTCTCTCACCCTCTTTCTCTGTCAAATAAATAAATATTTAAAAAAAAAAAGAAAAGAAGAAAGTGACTTTCTGCTGTAAATTGAGAATGGTTTCTCCCAGCACACAGAGCTTTAGGGGTGGGGCGGGAGAGAGAAGTATTTATGATAACATTTGCATCTTCAAGTTCCATTATTCTTGATCCCTCTGAACATGCTGCCCGGCTGGTGCGTGAGCCATGTGGCAGACGCAAGCTCAAGGTCAACCTCCGGCTGTTAGCCAAACAATTGGAAACCATAGCACACTAAACTTCCCCCTTTCTTGTCACCCTCCTTGGCTATTAACCACCCCGAGGGCGCCCTCAGGGGCCGCAAATTTTCTCCTGGCGCCTCCTCTAACTTGTGAAAATTCTGGAGATTTGAGAGGTGAATGATGAGGGAGCAGGGCCATATGCAGGGCCTGTGATGATCTCACATCAGACAGCTGGGGGGGTGGGGGACAGTGGCTGGGCGACTTTTGTCATCCTAGCTGTCCCCATGGCTGCTGCCCACGGGCCAGCCAGACACAAGGTGCCCAAACAACAGAACAATGGTGCAGCCCCTCACAGCTGGAAAATCATTTTTTAAAGACTTCCAGGACGCACCAGTTGGTCCTGTCGGCTGAGATTTGATCTGGGGAGTGTGGAACGGCTGATGTGGGAGCTGGACTTGGTGGACACCCCCCAAGTGCAGGCTGGCTGGGGAGCTGCTTGTCTGTCCTTTCCCCTTCCTGTGTGCGCTCAGGAAAAAAAACAGGGATGTTCCCATCATCCGCTCATTTTCCGCAGTGCTCTTAGAAGGACAGACAAGTACTAGTTAGAAGGTTTCTCCAGGAAAGAAGGATGTTGATTTCACAATCAGGATGCTCAAAGAAAAAAACAGGAAAACTGCAAGTTGTCCTGCTTGGACAATTTTGATGAGCTATTTATTCTCATGAAAATGGCATGCAGTTACTTAAAAACAAAGTCACTTTTTAAGAAAATACTGGAAAGGTGGTTCAGTGAGTAAGTACTGCCTGAGCATCTGTGTTAAAAAGTCAGGTATTGTCTTGTGCACTTGTAACCCCAGCACTGGGGAGGCAGAGGGAGTTGGATCCCCGGGGCTTGCAAGCTGGCTCGTCTAACCAAATCAGTGAGCCCTAGGTTCAAGGAGAGACCCTATCTCAAAAGACAAGGTGGAGAAGAACCAAAGAAGATGTCCCATGTTAGCCTCGGATCTCTACATACATGTATACATATATGTGCCCCTACCATACCACACATTATACACATGCAAAAAATTAATTAAATAAAAATAAATTGAAAAGAAATACTGGTTGAATAGATTTTGGAGTCTGTGAGATTTGTTATACATTAAATATCTAAAATAAACAGTGGTGGGCTGGAGACATTGCTTAGTGGTTAAAGCACTTGCCAGCAAAGCCAAAGAACTCAGGTTCAATTCCCCAGGACCCACATAAGCCAAATGCACAAGGTGGCGCATGCGTCTGGAGTTCATTTGCAGTGTCTAGAGGCCCTGGTGCACCCATGCTCTCCTCCGCCTCTGTTCCTCTTTCTCTTTCAAATAAATAAAATGTTTTCAAGTTAACAGTGGTGAGGGTAGGATGATCATACAGTCTGTCACCCACACCATGACAATTTTCAGAGTAAAAGAAAGTTATTAGCAATCAATTCTGAGTGTAGGATTGGCAGATACTGACACTGTCCTAGGTAAGCTGAGGGTTAGAGTTTCCTCAAAATCTTCATCCTCCCACGATCCTTTCCAATGTAAAGAGTGAAAGCTCATAGAGGACAAGTTTACTTTCTAAAATACCTAAGCATTTAAAGCAAGGGACATTAGGGTTAGGGCAATAGCTCAGTGGTTAAAGGCACTTGCTTGCAAAGCCTGCCTGCCCAGGTTCCACTCTCTAGGGCCCATGTAAAGCAAAGCTCTCAGGTCAGCTAGCCCGGCACGTTGCAATAGACCCTATCTCCAAGAAGACGAGGCACCGATAGTGCAAGATTGTTCTCTGACATGGTGTGAGCACATGCATGCAAGTAAACAAGCATAAGAGAAAAGAAAAGGACATTGTAACTCTCAAGCCACATGTCTCCCTACCAAGCCACAGATAAAAATGGGAACAAAGGGGCTGGAGGGATGGCTTAGCGGTTAAGGCGTTTGTCTGCAAAGCCAAAGGACCCAGGTTCAATTCCCCAGAACCCACATTAGCCAGATGCACAAGGAGGCACAAGCACCTGCAGTTTGTTTGCAGCAGCTGGAGGCCCTGGCATGCCCATTCTCTCCCTCTCTCTCTCTCTTTCTCCCTCTTTTTCTATCAAATAAATAAATAAATAAATAATAACTTATAAAGAAATGGGGACAAAGGTAAGACTCGCAGGGCCATGTTTTGGGGAAAGGGCTGAAGCAGGAGCCATGGTGGCAGTTAAGCCCTAGCTCAGCTGCTGCAGCATGGACTGTCAGGACTAGCAGCCTGCCCTTGCTGTTACTGCTTCCACCAAAAATGCTCTTTCATTTGGTCCTTTCAATCTTTTTATTTAATATTTTATTTTATTTCTATTTGAAAGGCAGATTGAGATAAAGAGAGAGAAGAGAGAATGGACACGCCAGGGCCTCCAGCCACTGCAAATGAACTCCAGATGTGTGCGCCCCCTTGTGCATCTGGTCTTATGCGGGTCCTTTGGCTTTGCAGGCATATGCCTTAACCACTAAGCCATCCCTCCAGCCCCATCCTCAATCTTTAAAAAAAAATTATTTTGGTTTTTTATTTATTTGCAGGGGGCAGATAGAGAGAGAAAATAGGCATGCCAGGGCCTCCAGCCACTGCAAACAAACTCCAGAGGCATGCAACACCTTGTGTCTCTGGTTTATGTGGGTCCTGGGGAACTGAACCTTAGTCCTTTGACTTTGCAGGCAAGCACCTTAACCACTAAGCCACGTCTCCAGCCTGGTCCTTTCTATCTTAATTGAACTTCTATCACCTGGACACCATGCAAGTGTCTGGGAGAAGGCATCTTTCATGACAGCAGTGATGAAATCTTTCCTTAGCCAGCCTTTTTCTTTGGCAAATGTGTGTTTATGACTATGCACATGTGCTTGCATTCATCTATATGTATGTGAATGCAAATAAACATGTCAAATGCATACACACACACACACACACACGCGCGCACGCACACACACACAGAGTTGACACATAATTGAGCACTTGCCATATGCCAGGTCCAGTGCTAATTGCTGTCAATAGAAATTAATTTTAAAGATTTAAAAACCTCAGTAGAAAAGGAGGACAGACAAATATCTCACAAGAGATAGGAATAGTTTATTTGGTATGTAGGGAAAAGGGCATCAGCAAAGGTAGTGATGCCAGGAAATTCTTCCAGAGATAACTTGAAGCGGGGGTGGGGGAGGTGTTGAAAGCAAACAGACTTGGCACAATGGGTCTATCTCCTTAAAGAGCTACAAGACCTTTCTCTGTGAAGTTTCCTGTACGTCCCAGGCAGATTCGGTCTTTTGACTACATAATTAGGTGGTCTTATCTTGGCTCTTAGCCTGGGGGCTCTATGAGACCAGAGCATTTACCCAAAGTCTATTTGCAACAGCTTAGATATCGTTAATGCCCCTCAGGATCCATGAGGTTGGAAAGCTTGGTCTGCACAGTAACACATTGAGAAGTGGTGAAAGTTTTGGGAGGTGGAGCCCAGTGAAAGGTCTTGAGGTCACTGGGGACACGCCCTCAGGAAGTAATTCTCCCGAGACTCGGTTGTAGTTCTCCTAAAAATGGAGTTTAGCCTGCCCCCTCCCACTCTCTCTTTCTCCTCCTGGTTAGAGATATAACTACTTGCTCATTCACATACAGCCACATGGCTATGTCCACCATAAGGTGATGTACCAAGCCTGTCCCCTGCTCTTTGGACCCTCAGCCTCCAAAACCGAGAGTCACAGAAGCCTTTTCTCTTTATAAGTTATCTGCAGGCATGGTAGGAATCTTTAGCATTGACCTCTTGACAGCCTCTTATTTTCTATGTTGATGATTTTTTTTTTTAATTTTTAAAAATATTTTCATTTTTTATTTATTTGAAAAAGAGAGAGGCACATAGATACAAAGAGAGAGAGAGAGAGAGAATGGACATGCCAGGGCCTACAGTTGCTGCAAAAGAACTCCAGACACATGCACCACCTTGTGCATCTGGCTTATGTGGGTTCTGGGGAACTGAACCTGGGTCCTTTGGCTTTGCGGACAAGTGCCTTCACCACCAAGCCTTCTCTCCAGCCCCGCTTTGATGAATTTTGAGTGTTCTCCGTGTCCACCACCATCTCCATAGAGACAGCTCTCTGTCTAGCATGCACACCCTTTCTGCCACTTTCTCTGCAATGTTCTCGGAGCCCTGACACGTGACAAAGGTGGCTTGTCCCATGGTAAGCACTGAGCTTTTTCTGCTTCTTGTCATTTTAATGAGTCTTGAATCTCCCCACTGGCAAATTAATTCCTTCTTGATGGCAGCCATAGGTGCTGGGCAAAGTGCTTTTTTTTCCCTGAGCATGAGCAGGTTGAGAGGTTCTGGCTTCTTTGTTCACGTGGAGAATCTGGCGCTGGCCTCCTGCGCATGCAAGGGTGACGGGAGCCAAGGAACAGAACTCTAAACCTGGGCTTCTGGTTCACTCTTGGGTCTCTGTGGGCTCTGTTGTTTCAATTTATTTTATACTTTTCTTCTTATTATTCTTTTTTTTTTTTTTTTTTTTTTTTTGGTTTTTCGAGGTAGGGTGTCACTCTAGCCCAGGCTGACCTGGAATTCACTATGGAGTCTCAGGGTGGTCTTGAACTCACGGTGATCCCCCTACCTCTGCCTCCCGAGTGCTGGGATTAAAGGCGTGCGCCACCACACCCAGGCTTCTTATCTTATTGTTTATTTGTGTGCTTGTATGTTTGTGTGTATGTGTATAACAGATGTGTGTGTAAGGGTACACATGTGCCACAGCTCATGTGTAGAAATCAGGAAGTCAGAGGACAATCTTGGGGGTGTTCCTCTTTTCCTTTGACCTTCTGTTCTGAGACAAGAGTTTCTCTCATTTGGCCGCTGCTGCTGGAGAAGTTCTGAATTCTCCGGGCTCCGCCTGCCATTGTTGCAGGCACACTGGCATTTCAGATACATGGGGCACTTGCATTTGACTTGGCTTTCCATGGGCAACGAGGAGGAGGAGGAGGGTAGAACTCAGGTAGGCAGGCTTGCATGCAAGCACCTTTAACTGCTGAGCCACCTTCCCAGCTCCCACAGCTTCAAGTCTAACCTGCTTGGTTTTCCTTTCCATTTTGGACCCATGAGTACTTTCTTTTTCTGTTTTCAATTGTGGCTATATATGCGTTTATGTTCATAGATACGTATATAAAGATGTGTTTTGCTCAGTGTTCTTCTGTATACACCTAACCCACCGCTTTAAGCCCACACCTTTATAATGGAGGTGAGGGATATGTTTGCCAAAGCCTGAAATACTAAATCTTTCTGAGTTCCCAAAGCAGGCCAAAAAAAAGCACTAATTAGATTTTGTTAAAGATCCTAAATTAGAGCTAAGCAATACCATCCTTGGATTTGTTATTTCAATTTAATCAGAACTATTTCATTTAAGTTTATGGTCATGTAGGTTAATTAAAATTTTCTCTTTAGAAATATAGCCCCCAAGACTCTATGTAATTTAATAGGTTCTATATTCATGCAGAGTGAGAATGGCAGGTTTAATATTTAATTCTTGCTTCATAAACTTTGAGGGCTAAAAACACATCCTCTCTAACTTGTGAATGTTCTTTATGTTGGAAACAGCATTGAAGGAAACTTGGAGTTGCTAGGTAACTTAATGCCTGTGGAAAGCTTCTGATAAATTGTATTTAAATCAGATTTCCTGGAGCAGATGGGCAAACTGAAGTGGAAAATAAATTCAAATGATCTGATAGTGGCTTTTCTTGCCAAAACAAAAATCTCCTTGCAGTGAAGGCTCACACTGATCTTCTAACCCTGGTAGGGTTAACGTGGCCTTGCCATAGAGCACACTCCATCTTGTTCCCCACCACGTGAAGCCATCTGAGGGTGGGGAGGTGAATTACCCCTCAGCAACTGAGAAAAATCCATGGGGAATGAATGCTGTGGAGAAGGAAGTGACTGATTTTCTTTCCTCCTCAGTATGTGGAATTCTTTCTTGTAAGTTAATGGATGTGGTTGGAATCGTCTTGTCTTGAAATTTTCCAGATCTTAAAAAGAAAAGAAAAGGGAAGGGAAGGAGAAGGGAAGAGAAGGGAGGAAAGAGAAAAGGAGGGGAGGGGAGGGGAGGGGAAGGGAGAAGAAAGGAAAGGAAAAGAAAGAAAAGGAAAGGAAAGGAAAGGAAAGGAAAGGAAAGGAAAGGAAAGGAAAGGAAAGGAAAGGAAAGGAAAGGAAAGGAAAGGAAAGGAAAGGAAAGGAAAGGAAAGGAAAGGGAAAGGAAAGGAAAGGAAAGGCAAAGAAAAGGAAAATCAGGGGCTGGTGATTCACCTTACTGGTAAAGTGTGTTTACAGTCCCTGGGTTCACCCTCCAGCATGCGTGAGTCTGTGTGTGTGTGTGTGTGTGTGTGTGTGTGCACGTGCATCAGTTTATCAAAATGGGGGGCCTAGTTTCTGGGAAATGAATCACTTAAGCCAACATCCTCTAGTGTTTGATAGTTCAGATCAAAAGTTCTTGAAAAACAAAAAGGTTGTGGATTTGTACTGAGAATGCACACACTATAGTGCAGCTATAAGCATCACACAATAATTAAGTTGCTCTTTGAGCTAACCTACATTGAGAATAAACAGAGACTACCAGTGATTTCTACATCATTTTGTATGTGACCAGAGATGTTAGGGCAGGCCATGGGAGTGGCAGAGGCTATGCACAGTTCTCTGTAAGGAATTCTAGGAATCTTTTCCTGAAGGAGATTTGCTTTTCATTTCATTTCATTTCAACTTATTTATTTATTTATGCGCTAAAGAGATCACTTAGTGGTTGAGGCGCTTGCCTGCAAAGCCAAAGGACCCAGTTCAACTTCACAGGACCCACATAAGCCAGATATACAAGGTGGCACATGCATCTTAGAGTTTGTTTGCAGTGGCTGGCAGCCCTGGTGTGCCTATTCTGTCTCTCTCTCCCAATCTCTGCCTCTTTCCCTCAAAAAAAGAAAAAATATATTTTTGTTTATTTATTTGCAAGGTGAGAGAGAGAGAGAGAGAATATATGGGCATGCCACAGCCTTCTGCCGTTGCACACAAACTCCAGATGCAGGCACAACTGAGTGCATCTGGCTTTGTGTGGGAACTCGGGAACTGAACCCAGGCCATCAGGCTTTGCAAGCAAGCACTTTAACCACTGAGCTATTTCTCCAGCCCCACTGAAGGAAACTTTTCAGTCACCCAATAACCCCCAAAACTTACTCCCTTCTCAAATGTCTGTAAGCTCTTAGGACTGATACGCTTCCACAAGATGTTTCCAAAAAGGAAGCTTCGGGCTGGAGAGATGGCTTAGCAGTTAAGCGCTTGCCTGTGAAGCCTAAGGACCCCGGTTCGAGGCTCGGTTCCCCGGGTCCCACGTTAGCCAGATGCACAAGGGGGCGCACGCATCTGGAGTTCGTTTACAGAGGCTGGAAGCCCTGGCGCACCCATTCTCTCTCTCTCCCTCTATCTGTCTTTCTCTCTGTGTCTGTTGCTCTCAAATAAATAAATAAATAAATATCTTTAAAAAAAAAAAAAAAGGAAGCTTCATTGAGAGTTGTGGCACACACTGCAGCCCCGGCTATTAGGAGGCTACGCTGGGAGGATCACTGAGCCCTAGAGTTTGAGAACAGCCTGGACAACTTAATTAGATTCCCTGTTTCAAACAAACCACAAATGGAACCTGGGACCAGGAACGCAGGTGCCCAAACTCCTGGAATGACGCTCCATGGACATGTCACCACCTGTCTGATGGCATGCACGGAGCACACAAAGTAAACGAGTGATTGGAAAACCCCAGCATGTCCGTCTCTTCTTAGTTCAGTCCTTTTGCAGTGCTGGGGGCTGAACCTAGGACCTCACCCGTGACAGGCAAGCACTCTAGACCATGGAACTGGGAAGTGGATCTCCAGCCTAGAAATCTGCACCATTTAAAAAAAAAAAGAAAGAAAGAGAAAAGAAAAGAAAAAAAATCTGGAGGGATGGCTTAGCAGTTAAGACATTTGCTTGCAAAGCAAAAGGACCCAGGTTTGATTCCCCAGTACCCACATTAGCCAGATGCACCAAGAGGGCATACGTATCTGGAATTCGTTTGTAGTGGCTGGAAGCCCTGGTGCACCCATTCCCTCTCTCCCTCTTTCTCTGTCAAATAAATAAATAAATAATTTTTTTTTAAAAAAAAAAAAAACTATTTTTTAAAAAAAGGGCCGGGCGTGGTGGCACATACCTTTAATCCCAGCACTTGGGAGGCAGAGGTAGGAGGATCGCTGTGAGTTCAAGGCCACCCTGAGACTACATAGTGAATTCCAGGTTAGCCTGGGCTAGAGTGAAACCCTACCTCAAAAATTAAGTTAAATTAAAATAAAAAAGAAAAGAAAAGAAAGAGAGGAAAGAAAGGGTCATTCCAGGAAGAACAGTCAACAGGAAGCAGGTGTAAACAGGAATAACATGTTACAGAGCTTCATTCAGGTAGGGAAAACAGCTTCCCTGAGCTTCATCTGCATGGCTTCACTGAATTCCCAAAACAAATTTACAAAGAGGGTAGTATTTTTTTTTTCAACTGATAGGTAAGAAATGTGAAGCCCCAAGGGGTCTAGTAACTTAGAAGGTGCCCCTTGCTAATGAGTCTGAGCCACCATACAGAAGAAAGGCTGCCTGACTTCAAAGCCTTAACCACTTTCTCTGGAGCCCCAGGGCCCTTGGGAGGACATGGAACAAGAGTCTCCCATACTGGTAAATGGTTACAATTTTAGCAATTACTATCAAAATGTTAAGTCTAGAGGCTGGAAAAATAGCTTAGTGGTTAAGGCGTTTACCTGCAAAGCCAAAGGACCAAGGTTTGATTCCCCAGAACCCACATTAGCCAGATGCACAAGGGGGCGCATGCATCTAGAGTTCATTTGCAGTGGCTGGAGGCCCTGATGTATCCATTCTGTCTCTCTCTCCCTCTTTCTCTGTCAAATAAATAAAAATAAAATGTTTTTTTAAATGTTAAAAAATGCAAGATGAGTCAGCAAAATCATCTTTGTAATAGAGAAAAAATTAGAAACATCATAATCCCACTCATAAGGGATTGGTTGGAAAATTCTGGTAAAATGACACAATAGATACACATACTCATTAAAAAGAAATCTGGGCACGGTGGTATACACCTTTAATCCCAGCACTCGGGAGGCAGAGGTAGGAGGATCACAGTGAGTCCAAGGCCACCCTGAGACTACATAGTGAATTCCAGGGCAGCCTGGGCTAGAGTGAAACCCTACTAAAAAAAAAAAAAAGAAAAGAAAGAAAGAAAAACAAAAAGCAAGAGGAAAATCCATATGGATACATGAAAACTATTCAACAAAAAAGTAAACGTGGGCTGGAGAGATGGCTTAGCAGTTAAGGCATTTGCCTGCAAAGCCAAAGGATCCTGGTTCAACTCTCCAGGACCCATGTAAGCCAGGTGCACAGAGAGGCTCATACATTTGGAGTTCATTTGCAATGGCTGGAGGCCCTGGCATGCCCTCTCTCTCTCTCAAATAAATAAATAGCAGGGCGTGGTGGCGCATGCCTTTAATCCCAGCACTCGGGAGGCAGAGGTAGGAGGATCGCCGTGAGTTCAAGGCCACCCTGAGACTCCATAGTGAATTCCAGGTCAGCCTGGACTACAGTGAGACCCTACCTGGAAAAACCAAAATAAAATTAAATAAATAAATAAATAATAAAAGTAAATGTGGGCTGGAGAGATAGCTTAGTGGTTAAGGCACATGCCTGCAAAACCTAAGGATTCAATTCCCCAGGTCCCACGTAGTCCAGATGCACAAGGTGGTGCATGCGTCTGGAGTTCGTTTACGGTGGCCAGAGGCCCTGGTGTGCCCATTCTCTTTCTGTCTCTAATAAGTAAATACATAAAAACAAATCTTTTCTTTAAAAAAAAAAAGTAAATTGTGAAAACTAAGTAGCCCAAGAACACATATGTGTGAGCTGTGTGGAAAGGCTCAACCCTCTTTGATGAAAGGGGAGTGGATGAAAAGAACCATAACTACGGCTACCAATGTTGGACCTTTAGGGGTGGGATCGTGTGGCTCTTGGTAGGGTGCAGAGGGAAACTTTTTCTTTTCAGTTTGTAATGTTCTGAGCCATCTGTTTTTTTTTTTTAAATAAGTATGACTTTCATAATAAAAGGAAACATTTAAAAGAAAGTCCTTTGAACTTAAGAAATAATGGACAGGTTTTATCACCCAGAAATGAAATGGGTCAGGATCTGTTGGAGACAAAAGGGAAGGCAGATGATGATTAAGGAGCTAATGATTGTCAAAGGTCGCTCATGTCTTCATGCTAATTGCTGAGGCAGAGTCACGGAGAATTTTAGCATGGGAGAAAGTGTGCCTTGAAGGCAGAAGACCACAGAGAATCTGCTCCTCCTCTCACGGTCTTCTAGATACCTTGTCAAACCAAAGCCCAAGTGCTTTGATCTTTCCTCAACTCTGTATTGGTGCCTGGGAGATTCAACACTGCTGTTCTGCTCACAGGAAGCCTGCTGGGCAGCTCAGGTAGGAGGAAAAGGACTTCACACACTCATTTCCCCTCAAAACTTGGCTGCAACAAACACTCCATCCTCTGGCCACCCCAGGGCCTGGCCATGGCCACAACAGCTGGAGCCCTTTCTGCATGGACATATTCTCCCCCTGATACAGAAGAAGATCACATGTGCATAGCTAATCCCACCATACACTGGAGAAATGAGAAAAAGCCCAAGCTATCCATCTGTCCTAGCGATTCCTAAAAGAAATGAGTCTACCCATAGGTTTCATTTTTGTTTTGTTTTAATTTAATTTTATTTTAGAGAGAGAGAGAGAGAGAATTGGCCCAGGGCCTCAGCCACTGTAATCAAACTCCAGACGCTTGTGCCATCTAGTGGGCATGTGTGACCTGATACTTGCCTCACCTTTGTGCATCTGGCTTACGTGGGATCTGGAGAGAGGAACGTGGATCCTTAGGCTTCGAAGGCAAGCACCTTAACCACTAAGCCATCTCTCTAGCCCTTTTGTTTTGTTTTGGTTTTGCAGCTGCCTTTCCTGATAACATGACCATTGTTTTTGATAAGTTTTCTTTCTTCAGAAGCCATAGGCATATCTACTGAGCCAGCATCTCTGAGATGCCTCAGACATTGCAAGCACTTTCTGTAGTAGGTAAATGGCTCAGCAGTTAAGGCACTTGCCTATGAAGCCTGAGTACCCAGGTTCAATTCCCCAATATCCACGTAAAGGCAGATATACAAGGTGGCACATGCATCTAGAGTTCATTGCAGTGGCTACAAGCCCTGGCATGCCCATTCTCTCTCTATCTGCCTCTCTCTCTCTCTCAAATAAGAAATTTTTTAAGCCATTTTTCCGGGAAGGGACTACACATGGTCAAGGCAATATTGACTTCCTCTCTTCAGGCTGGTGTAACACCCACCATCACTGGACATCCAGCCAGCAACACAGACTGGCACTGCTCTCAGGGACATAGCTGGCACTGGATGACAAACTGGTTACATGGTCCCAGTTCCATTACTGCTTTGGCATTGTCTTTCCTGGCACCCATGCTGTTGGCAGCACTATGATCTGATTCTGAGGGCACACAGTTCTTCTCGACTATGAAGGGTTTTGTACAACTTTGCCTCAGATTAAGGGGCTTACTTGATGGTCAGGGAGGGAGTGTGACAAAAGACATATGATTATGGATAAACTCCTTTCCAGTGTATTTCGGCCTTCAGTAGAATAATGGGAGGGCATAGCCAGTGGGTCACTGGTAACAGCATGCCCTCCAGTGCTGACCCACATCTTTCAGCAGGCAGGGCATGCCAGGAGCCCTCAGTCCCAGGTCCTTAACTGCTAAATCCTGTGAGGCCAGAAGTCAACAGATAGAAATATAGAATTGGTCCCTGTCACCATCATTCTCATTGATCCACTTGTGAAATCGTTTTTATTTATTTAATTAATTTGCAAGGAGAGAGAGAGAGAGAGAGAGAGAATGGGCACACCAGGGCCTGTAACCACTGCAAATGAACTCCAGATGCACGCACCATGTTGTGCAACTGGCTTTACGTGGGTGCCGGGGAATCAAACCTCAGATCATTACGCTTTGCAAGCAAATGCCTTAAACACGGAGCCATCTCTCCAGCCTGTGAAATCTTTATTATGACAATTGGCCATGGTTTCTAGGAAGAACGGGGGTAGCTATCATGAAATGGAGATGATATAGCCGAGATGAGAGTGTCTAGGACCTAGGGATCCAGTGGGGCAACTCTCTATGGCATTTGTACTGCCCAGTAAGAATTACAAATGAGCAACTGCACCAACCTCAGCTCAAAGGGACAACAGCATCCCAGGTTCCCTGGGCATGAGGGCCCAAACCCTCCCAGATGACTCCTTAGATGGCGGACGACATCTCCAGACCCACTGAGGTGGTGGCAGGATGAAGGGACTTGAGGCTGAGTGGCAGGGATGATGACAGCTGTTGGGAGTGGGGTTGGGACCATCTGCAGCAACAGGAACTAGACCTCAATACCTTAACCTTCCGAAATTAGGCCTTGGAAGCCCCACAAAGGCGACAGAAAGTAGGCTCGGGGGCCTACTTAAAAGTTAAGTATAGGGCTGGGGAGATGGCTCAGCAGTTAGGGGCGCTTGCTTGCAAAGCCTGCTGGCCTAGGGTTCTATTCGCCAGGCACTCATGTACAGGCATATGGGCACTTGAAGTAGCAAGAGACTTTAGCATGCCCCCCTATACACGTAGATAAATAAATGTATGTCAAGGAAGCTTTCTCTGATGATGTGATATTTGCGCAGGTAACTAAATTGAAAGCACATGTGTCTAGGAAACAAAAATGTTGGGGGTGCAGAGGTCACAATGGCAGGAGCGTGCTCACTTTGTTTGCCCAAGTTCCTGTGGCTGGAGAGAGCGATGGAGAGAGGTAGGTGACCCAGGAAGGCAACGGGAGCCCAAGCAGGAGAAATCCGCAGGTGGGCCTTGCATCTCACTCTGTGTGAGGCGCAGAGCCGTCTGCACACACGGAGGGGAAGGTCTGACGTGTTTTACCTTATATGCAGCTTCCTGCTGCCCTGGAGTCAGCTGCGGGAGGGAAGGATGGGGACAGAGATGGAGGTACCTGCAGTTCAGTCTCAGGCTTGCTCTCCTTCAAGATGTGGGGTCTGGGGGCTGAGAGCAAAGGTGTCAGGGGTTGCTTCACTCTCCCTCAGGACCTAGCTGAGGGGGGCACGCCTTCTGCACTGCACAGCCCTTCCTAAAGCAGCCCAGTGGATCTGATGGTGGGTGCTCAGAAAATGCTTATTATTTCCTGATTTAAATTCCTTAGACCTTAGTAAAAATTCATAGAAATGGGCTGGAGAAATTGCTTAGTGGTTAAGGCGCTTGCCTGCAAAGCCTGAGGACCCAGGTTCGATTCTCCAGGACACATGTAAGCCAGATGCACAAGGTGGAGCACGTGTCTGGAGTTTGTTTGCAGTGAATAGAGGCCCTGGCATGCTCGCGCATGCTCTCTCTCTCTCTCCCTCTACCTCTCTATTTCTATCTCTCCCTCTTTCAAATAAATAACTTATTAAAATAAAAACAAGCTTGGCATCGTGATGCACGCCTTTAATCCCAGCACTCTAGAGGCAGAGGTAGGAGGATCTCTGGGAGTTCAAGGCCACCCTGAGACTACAGAGTGAATTCCAGGTCAGGCTGGGCTAGAGTAAAACCTTACCTTGGGGGAAAAAAGAAAGAAAAGAATTCATAGAAATAATGTGTCACCACTGAAAAGCAAAAGTGATCAGGTCACACCCACCATCTTCACACAGGTACCTGACGCGTTGGCAACTGTTGTTCCTCACTATGCAGGCATCTTTTTTTCCTTAAAACATCCTATTTCTCTAATACTTTTTTTTTTTTTAATTTGTTCATTTTTTATTTATTTGAGAGTAACAGAGCAAAAAACGCAAATAGAGTGAGAATGGGTACGCCAGGGCCTCCAGCCACTGCAAACGAACTCCAGACGCATGCGCCTCCTTGTGCATCTGGCTAACGTGGGTCCTGGGGAATCAAGCCTCGAACTGGGGTCCTTAGGCTTCACAGGCAAGCGCTTAACTGCTAAGCCATCTCTCCAGCATGACGCAGGCATCTTTTAACACTCACTGACGCTGCCAGGTGAGGCTAGTCTAGGAGAGTTAAGTACAGCTGAGTAAATTTCCAGTGGTCGTTATAGGGCAAAGGGCAGCGCATTCCACGTGGACCAGGCTCCATCCTCAACGTGTACACCACTGAACCCCTCATCACAGAGAACTGTGGGGAACACAATTTTTTTGGTGACCTCATCTTATATTTACAATTTTTCCAGCTATGGAAGTAACATTAACAGAAAGAGTTATTTTGTCTTAAAGCCATATTTGATGGGAAGAATACAATTAAGGAGGTGATTTTATCTGTTTATAAAGCTGCCCTAAGTTAGACTGACCCTCTGGTCCAATGACAAGGGTGGGTGGCCATTCACTGTGAGCTCCTTTGATGATATCTGCTGCAGTTTCCCTACTGTGTAACATTTTTCTTTTCTCAGACATTCATGATTCTGCCTTATTCCTACTTTAAAAAATCATTAGTGCAGCCACATCAGCAGAGAAGGAAAGAAACAGATGTGTGATCTACCCGTGAGATAAAGTTGTTTGCCCCACACGAGCTCAGCCCTTTTCTTGTGCTGGCTGTGAGCCTGCCCCATGCTGGAGTGGAGAAGCTCATTACAGCTCTGAGTAACCAAGAAACAGTGCTGGGTAAAGGGAGAGGGAGACCAAAGGCCTGGAAGCTCCCACCAAATTGCATCCTGAAAAGTCTGATGCTGGGCATTCACTAGAGTCTCTTGGCAGCCACTTTCTTGGGCTTTTTACGATGGAATGGCAGGGCTACAGCAGGCGATTCTGCTGGGCTGGGTCACTGCCTGTCATTGTCAGTGGATGAAAGGGTCACAGGCTTCGTGGCTACGTAGGATTATGCATGTAAAAGCAGCGGGTACTAGGGGCTGGCGGGATGAGTCAATGGTTATGGCACTTACCTGCCAAGCCTAAGAACCAGGGTTTAAATCCCCAGTGCCCACATTAAGCCAGATGTGCAAGATGGCACATGAGTCTGTAGTACGTTTGCAGTGGCTAGAAGCCCTAGGGCGACCATTCTCTTTCTTCCTGTATATACACTCTGTCTCTTTCAGATAAAGAAACAAAAAATATCTATTTTAAAAAGTAAAGCCGGGCGTGGTGACGCACGCCTTTAATCCCAGCCCTCGGGAGGCAGAGGTAGGAGAATCGCCCTGAGTTCGAGGCCACCCTGAGACTCCATAGTGAATTCCAGGTCAGCCTGGGCTAGAGTGAGACCCTACCTCGAAACCCCCCCCCCAAAAGTAGCAGGTACTAGAAGTTAGAGACAGGGCTCAGCTGATAAAAACACACCCACACAAGGAGGACCTGAGCTCCATCCCCAGTACACTCATAAAAAGCCAGACCCAGGAATGGAGAGATGGCTTAGCAGTTAAGATGTTTGCCTGTGAAACCAAAGGACCCAGGTTTGATTCCCCAGGACCCACATAAGCCAGTTGCACAAGGTGCTGCATACATCTGGAATTCAGTTGCAGTGGCTAAAGGTCCCTGCATGCCCATTCTCTCTATATATCTGCCTCCCTCTCTCTCTCTCTCTCTCTCTCTCTCTCTCTCTCTCTCTCTCTCTCTCTCTCTCTCTAACAAATAAAAACAAGTATAAAAAAAAAAAAAGCCAGGCCCAGTGGTACCCACCTATAATCCCAGCACTGGGGAAGTGGAGACAGAAGGCTCCCTAGGGCTCATTGGTCTGCCAGTCTAGCCAAATCTGTAAGCTCCAGGGTCAGTGAGAGACCCTGTCTCAAAGAACCAGGGGGAGAGTGATTGAGGAAGAGACCTGATGTTGACCTCTGACATCTACACGCGCACGTGAGCATGTGTATCTGCGCACATCTAAGCACACATGCACACTCAAGAAAAGTAGCAGACGCTCATTTGTCCAGACCATTATTGTTCAACTTTGATGTCTTGCAGAATCAAGACATGTGGCTCTCCTAGAAGTATTTTTCAACTGGGAAAATCTTTCAAGCTTTGGCCACTGCGGCTCCTGTCGCTCTCTCTCCACTTCTATCTCGTTGGCTGCCCTCGCTGTTTGCTTTGATGAACTTCTGCCTCTGGAGTCGGTGTGCTCTGCCTAAGTGGCATTTCAGCATGGATTTCCCCAGGTGCTTAGCATCCTAGCCTAGATTAATGTGTCAGTGGCATATGGAGCAAATGGCCTGTCGCTTGGTCTCAGAATTGGTTTAAAATATCTTCCAGGCTGCTGGCAGCTTTGGCATCACGCCGATGGCCCCAGTGTTGAAGGAAAGAGAGCGACATTGTCTGCAAATTATTTAGAGTGCGTTTTCTTGCTTGAGAGCTGGAATCTGGCTTCCTACCTGGCTACATTTCTCTTTCACCTGGTATCTGCAGCTGAGAGGCCAGGATAAAGGAGAATTTTGAGACCCTCTCACTGTGTTGGTTCCTGCTCTGGCCCCCACACCTTAATTAAATTCCTTCGAGAAAATTAGAAAAGCTTTTGCTTTTCCAATTGTGATGCAACACATCTTATTTTGACAAAACAAACCCCTGGGTAGTTGTTAGCTCCATTTTGCAGATAAGGAAACAGGCTCAGAAATTTGAGCGCAATCTTCGCGTGGAGAGGTGTGGGAACAGGGACGTGCGTGGAGGTTATAGGACAATGTTGGTTGTCGCCTTTACCTTTCACCTCATTTGAAGCAGGGTCTCTCTTTAAAAATAGCTGTTTTTTTTTCTTTTTATTTATCTGTGAACAAAGAGAGAGAGAGGAAAAGAGAGAGAGAGAGAAAATGGGCACGCCGGGGCCCCTTGCCACTGAAAACAAACTCCAGGTGCATGTGCCACTTCAGGCATCTGGCTTTACGTGGGTACTGGGGAGCTGAACCTAGGCTAGCAGGCTCTGCAAGCAAGACCGTTTAACTGCTGAACCATCTTCCCAGCATGAGGCAGGGTCTCTTGTTGGCCCCAGCTTATTCCCGGCTAGCTGGCCCACAATCTCGTGGGTATTGGCCTGTCTCTACCTGCCCTCTCCCCCTGCTAGGGTTGCAAAGGTGCTCCGCTGTGTCTGGTTTTACTTGGATTCTAAGGACCAGAACTCAGGTTGTCTGTGATCAAGTGCTTTGACCCACGGAGCCACTTCCCAACCCCTCCTAGGATTCGAGACTTTGAAATGTGGCCAGACCCATTCTCTCTCTCCCTCCCCCAAATGAAATAAATAAAATTAAAAAATCAGATGCAGCCAGGGGTGGTGGCGCACACCTTTAATACCAGCACTCGGGAGGCAGAGGTAGGAAGATTGCCATGATTTCGAGGCCACCCTGAGACTCCATAGTGAATTCCAGGTCAGCCTGGGCTAGAGTGAGACCCTACCTCAAAAAACCAAAAAATAAAAATAAAAAAAAATTCAGATGCACAAGGTGGAGCATGTGTCTAGAGTTCCTTCACAGCAGCTAAAGGTCCTGGTGCACACATATTCTCTCTCTCTCTCCCTACATATATGTGTGTGTGTGTGTATGTGTATGTATGTATGTGTGTGTGTATCTATATATATATCTGCCTTGAATGCAGTACAAAGAAATGAGAAGGTAACAATTCAAACCAGAGTCTATTTGACTACAAAGTCATTCCAGTTGGTCAAGTCCACGCATTATGTGTGGTCAGGGGTCCCCATCCAAGCATCTCTGGAGAGGGGAGATGTCGTCGCTGTGGCTCACAGTAAGCGAGTGCTCCAGGGTTCTTCCTGCATGTGCTCCTCACCAGGGCGTTTAATGGTGGGTCATGGTTCCTGCTTGGTTGCCTGAAGGGTTTCCTGCTCCTAAGCCCAAGCTGGTATCCTACCGAGTGGTGACCTCGGGCCCTGAGGCCACTGACCTGGAGGCAGAGAGAAGGAGTGGCAGATCCTTTCCTGCTCGGTTTGGACTGGCAAACCAGAATAATTCTGGCAGCAGGGCTCATAGAATCGGCCTGCACCAGCCTTCTAGAACCTTCTAGAACTATTCCTTCTCAAACACTGTATTTGATGTAGAGCTTTTTTTATTATTATTATTTTGCCGATTTCTCACTCACGCCTCCTGTTTTCTGCCACAGACACCTGAAGAAGGAGAACAAGACCTTGCTGAATCTCTTGCCTGTGCTCACTGTCTGCCTGTGGACTGAGGGAGGCTCGGGAGATTAAGCCTTCAAAGGCTCGCTAGGCCCCCTGCATGACGTGAGCAGCAAACCACTGCTGGGGACAGGGGTCTCTAGCCCAGTAACTTCCCTGCAGGTTCACTCCAGACCCACAGCTGTCATCCTGGAGCCGAACTTCCCCCAGCACAGCTGCCCGTGAGCCACTCAGGCCGGGCAAACTCACTGGATTGATGGAGGCCTTCCTCTGTCTGCGGTGGCTCAGTCTGGAGTGGCTAGAAAGGGTCACCCCAAGCAAAGTCATGCAATAGCGGCCCCAAACCCTTTTACTAGATGGACTGCACTCACTGGCTACTTATTTCCTCCTTTATGCTCCAACTTTGAAAGAATCTTGCCTGCCCTTAAAGTGCTTCCTAGCTCTTTGGTCTTTCGGCAAAAGTCTTTACTCTCTTCAAGGTCCTGTAAAAATAATTAGTACGCGTGTGTGTGTGTGTGTGTGTGTGTGTGTATAGGTGGGTGTTTGCATTGTGTGTGATATGTAGGTGGGTGTTTGTATTATGTATGGGTGTGATATGTAGGTGGGTTATTGTGTGCATGTAGGATGTAGGTGGGTTTGCACTGTGTCTGTGTGCATGTGCGTGTAGTATCTGCACACATACACTCATGCAGAGGCCAGAGGAGAAAGTCGCATGTCCTCCTCCATTGCTCTCCTGCCTTGTCTCCTCGTGACAGGGTCTCACTGAAACTGGAGCTCACCACTTTTCTGTTAGGCTGACTAACCAGGGAGCCTAAGGGATCCTCTTGTCTCTGCCTCCCTCAGTGCCAGAGTTACAGGCACATATGACCGTGTCTGTCCTTTTCCTTGGGCGCCAGAGACCAAGCCGGGTCCTCATGCCTGCACAGCAAGCGCTCTTCCCTGTTGAGCCCTCTCTTCTTCCCAGCTACGGGTAGAACTTAGCTTCTCCAAGAAATTTGCAAATAAGTTTTCCCCACTACTGGCCGTCACACTCCAAGTGTTTTACAATGGTAATAATGACAGCTTTCTTCCTAAAGTTATATGGTTTTCTATTTACGTAGATAATATCATATGGCCCAACATTTATTTTTGTTTTGTGCATACATGTGTATGGGGTGTGCATGTATGAGTGTGTTCTTTGTGTGTGTGTGTGTGTGTGTGTGTGTGTGTGTGTGTGTGTGTGTGGTGTGGGCGTGCACATGCATATGGAAGCTAGAGGTTAGTGGTGGTGTCTTATTATCACGCTGTGTATTTTGGTCTTTGAGATAGGGTCTCTCCCTGAACCCAGAACTCACCAATTTGGCTACACTACCTAGCCAGTAAGCCCAAGGGTTTCCTGTCTCTTCCTCCCCAGCACTGGGATTACAGGCCACACACAACCACATTTTCGTGGGAAGTGGAAATCTGAACTCAGGTCCTCATGCTTATATAGCAACCACATTGCTCACTGAGTCATCCCCCAGGCCCCAGGACCCAGCACATAAGTGGCCACTGGGGAACTGGAGAGACGGCTCTGTGGATAAAGGAGCTTGCTTGCAAAGTGTGACGGCCCAGCTTTGATTTCCCAGTACCCATAAAGCCAGACACACAAAGTGGCACTTGTGGCGGTTTGATTCAAGTGTCCCCATAAACTTAGGTGTTCTGAATTCTAGGTTCCAAGCTGATGGAGATTTGGGGAGTAACGCCTCCTGAAGGGAGTGTATTGTTGGGGGTGGGCTTAAGGGTGTTATAGCCAGTGTCCTTTTTGTTAGTGTTTGGCACACTCTCCTGTTGCTGTTGTCCACCTTCTGTGGGCCAGGGGTGATGTCCACCCTCTGCTCATACCAGTGTTTTCCCCTGCCATCGTGGAGCTTCCCCTCAGGCCTGTAAGCCAAAATAAACCTCTTTTTCCCACAAGCTGCTCTTGGCCAGGTGATTTCTACCAGTAATGCGAACCTGACTGCAACATGCCTGGAAGTCATTTTCAGCAGCAAGGGGCCCCGGGACGCTCATGCCCATTCTCTCTCACACACATAAACAAATAATAGACACTGGGCTACAACAATCAGGTGAAGCTCTTTTTGTCCCTGTTTACAGATCCCAACTCAGGGGCACTCTACCCAGTTCCTCTTGTTTCCTTCTGAGCCTTGCATATGGCCTTTCAAGTACTACACAGCAAGTGTGACAACTTTAACATATATTATGTGCCTCCACTTTTCTCTATTTAAGATGGGGTCTCACTACGTACCCCAGGCTGGCCTTGAACTCGGCATCCTAAATGCCTGGATTCCAGGCATGTGCCACCATGCTTGGCTTATACTAAGAAGTTTATATGTATTATTTCATTGTATTGGCCCAACAACTTCATGACATAGAAATTCCTGTTACCCACATTTTGCAACTGAAGAAACAGGATCTCAGAAAAGGAAGGAACTTGCCTGGGACTGCGTCGCCATGATACACAGAATGGGAATTGCTGACTCCTGCTATCTGACTGCGGAGCTCAAGCTCTTAACCACCATGCTGGCTGCCTCCTGAGGATTAACTGTCTCACATATGCACGCTCTGTCTTGCCAGCTGGGTCAAAGGGACCCAGGGATAAACGAGGGCTGGCCTCAAGCTCCTGATCCTTCCTCCTGTGTCTTCCACCACCTTGAGTTGTCATATGTGAGTGTCATGCATGTACGTGCACATGCATGTTCTCATGTGTGGGGCTCATACATGTGGAGGACTGTGTGTGCACATGCATACATGGAGGCCGGAGGTTGATAGTGAATGTCTTCCTCCATTATCCTCCACCATATTTTTTAAATATATTCATGTTCATTTATTTATTTATTTGACAGAGAGGGAGAGAGAGAGACAGCGCATGAGCCAGGGCCTCCAGCCACTGCAAAGGAACTCCAGATGCGTGCGCCCCCTTGTGCATCTGGCTAACATGAGTCCTGGGGAATTGAACCTGGGTCCTTTGACTTTGCAGGCAAATGCCTTGACTGCTAAGCCATCCCTCCAGCCCATATGTTTATTTTTTTATTTGAGGGGGAAGGGAGCAAATGTGTGTGTCAGGGCCTCCAGCCACTGCAAACCAACTCCAGATGCATGAACCATCTTGTGTATCTGGCTTACGTGCATGCTGGAGAATTGAACCTGGGTCCTTTGGTTTTGCAGGCAAGTGCCTTAACTGCTAAGCCAGCCCTCCACCATATTTTTTTGAGACAATGTCCCTCACTGGACCTGAAGCTCACCAATCTGGCTACACTAGCTAACAAACCCCCGGGATCCTGTGGTCTCCATCTCCCCTGGGATTACAGGCACTTACTGTCATGCCCACCCAGCTTGTATGTGAGTACTGAAGATCCAAACTCAGGTCCTCATGCTTCTGAGGTGAGCTGTCTCCCCAGCCCTCCTATGTCTTTGTAAAATCATATTCTCTGTCTGCAGCTGTGTTGTAGTTTCCTTATGTTGCTGGGATGAAACAGCCAACCAAAAGCACCTTATGGGTGGAAAGGAAGGATTTATTTTCATTTACAGTCTCGAGGGGAAGCTTCCTGACGGCAGTGGACAGCATAGCATAAGCAGAGGCTGGACGTCACCTCTACCACAGTAGGAGGTAACAGCAGCAAGAGACTAGGCAAAGCTAACACTGGACAGCTAGGGGCCAATAAACCTCAAGGTCTAGCCCCAACAACACACTTCCTCAGCAAGTCTTCATTTCTCAAATTGCCACCAGCATGGGCACAAGCATTCAGAACATAGGAGTTTATGGGGACACCTGACTCAAACCACCACCGGCTGATTTATGCAGAACAGCAAAGCACATAAGAAATGCCCAGGTGATGTTGGGCACAAAACACACCTAACTTTTCCCAAACACAGGAAATGCTACAAGAGGTCCCTGAAAATAAGCATAAGGCTACAGGCTCTCTTGCCTTGTGTTCTGGGCTAGATTTGGAAAGGAATAGTTGGTCACTTATTAGCTCTTCAAAGAAATAGTTGTTAGGGACTTGTAAGATATTTTAGTGGTCAAAAACATTTGCTTGCCAAGCCTGCTGGCTCAGGTTCAATTCCCTAGTACCTACGTGAAGTCAGATGCACAAAGTGGTGTATGCATCTAGAGTTTGTCTGCAGCAGAAGAGGCCCTGTGTTCATATTCAATCTCTCTCTCTCTTTTTACAAATAAATCAAAGTAAAAACGTTTTTAAAATATGCATGGACAGTTGGTCTTAAAGTAGTAATGACGCTCCCCTGGGATTAACAAACTTAAATGCAAAGTGACTAAACACTGTGGGAACTTTGTCTGGAATGCCTGCACCCCACGCACCTGGTTTATGCAAAACCCAGATCCAGACAGTCTCACAGTAATTCCTTTACTCCTTCCAAGTACCTAACGGGGTCTCTCATGATGCTCCCATCATTGATGTTCTGTAAGTTTTTTGGCATATGTAGCAGACAGCCTCATGTCACTGGGATGAGCCTCCGACCAGACACAGTTTATGGGAAGAAGGGATTTATTGAAATTTACGGATCCAGGGGATGTTCCATAATGGCAGAAGAAGCTGGCCAGCTTTTACAGGACCAAACAGAGAGAAAAGCCAAAAGCAAGAGAGAGAAAGGAAGAAAGAAAGAAAGAAAGAGAGAGAGAGAGAGAGAGAGAGAGAGAAAGAAAGAAAGAAAGAAAGAAAGAAAGAAAGAAAGAAAGAAAGAAAGAAAGAAAGAAAGAGAGATACCTGGCAGCCAAACCACAGGCACTTTACATCTCTTAGACTGAAATTCAGGTCCACCCCCAGTGACACCTCCTCCAGCCAGGTAGCCTGAAATCCAAGAAGCTTTAATAAATCTCCGAAATCTTTTGGGAGACGTCTATTCAAACAACCACAGCATATGCGTGTGTTTGTGGTGTGTGTAGTGTGTACATGTGTGTATACAGGTGCATGCTCCGTACGAGTGTACATATGGAGGCCAGAGGAAAGCTCGAGGTGTTCTCCCCAACCCTGTTTTTAATTTTTTCATAACACATTGCGCCTCTAATCAAATGATGTAAATTATCCTGTCTACTGCATTTGTTTTCATTGTCTGACTCCTCCAGCGTGAGCCTCTGGGGGACAGGGCTCTTTGGTGCTTCTTTTCACTGGGATATCCTGAACCCTTAGAGCAGTTCCTGGCTTGTGGAAAATACTCAACAAATGTTTGTTGCACTTCCGGTCAAGATGGCAACCGCCTAGCTGCACTACAAACAACAAGGGAAAAAAAAGGTACCAAATGCCAAAATGGCACGTGGGGTTGTATTGGAGGTCAAGTTGGAGGAAGAGAAGATACGTGACCAAGACAAGGATACACTTCCACCCCCTCCAGAGCAAGATCCTTCTGCCCAGACTGCCAAACTCCTGTGAGACACAACAGACAAATCACTGGGTGTGATACCTTCGTCCTTTTCCTCATAGCAGACAAGAAATAGCCTGAATATTCAGATTAAGAATGTTTCATTTGACTTTCAGCCCCAACATTGCAAGGGTTTACATTTTCAATGGTAATGTGTCAAACCCATCTTGGTCTGAATGAGGAATCCTAATTAAAACCAGGATGCAAGCCATGCATAAGCTGGGTTGGAAATACTTCCCAACACATAGGTCTCAGAACCAACAATATTTCAAAAAACCAAACATGCCTGTGAAGATGACTCTAAGGAAAGCATGGCTTCGTTAGTCACATGGTGAGACACCAGAGGCATCCCATATGCTCAATGATGTGGAAATGGTTAAATACTTTATGCTATGTTTAGTGGATTATATATCATAGCCCCTCAAAATTATTGATCCTGAGAAATGCCTAATGATGTGGGGAATGTTCACAAAATAATATTAAATGGAAAAAAAACAGTATTAAAAACACACACATAATTCCAATTTGGCAAAATGTTATGAGCGTATTTGTACACACATGTGTATGTGCATGTGTATATTCTTATGTACAACTGCTAAAAACTATTCCTATGTTATGTCACTATAGAGGGGTTTGTAGATATCTCTTATTTACTTACCTAGCTATTTCCTAGTTTTCTGCAATGAATATGCATCATTTTTATGATTAGAGAAAAAGGAAAACATAAAGATTTTTTTTAGCCTAAAAAAAAAAAATGTTTGTTGCAGGAATAATTTTTCAGACAAGGAAACAGATCAAATGACTTAGCCTAGATAATGTGCTAGTGAACATCAGCATGAAGACGAGAACCATTTGTTTATTTGTTTGTTTTTTGTCTTCCACACCAGATGTCTTCGGTACCGCCATAATTTCGTTGTATGTGTAATATGTGTAGGGCCTGTGTGTGTGTGTGTGTGTGTGTGTGTGCAGATGTGCAGCTCCATGTGCATATGTGAAGAAACTAGAAGGTGCTGAGTATCTTCCTCGATGGCTCTTCCACCTTGTTTACCTGACACAGTCTCTCACTGGGCCTGGGGCTCCTTGATTGCTTTGTTGTTGTTTGTTAGTCTAGCTGACTAGGGAGTCCTCACCATCCATCCTCCTGTCTCCACTCCCCCGCCCTCTGCATTGCTATGATTACAGGCACATGGGCCATGCCTGGCTTTTTATGTGGCTACTGGGTATTAAACTCAGTTTCCTGTGTGTGAACAACAAGCTCACTTACCCTGTGAGCTATCTCCCCAGCCCCGAGGTCATAGGTTTCACAATAGAAGAGTGTACGTCTAGGATTGAAGAATCTAGATGAAACTGCGAAAAGACAAGATAATGGAACCCTGAAAATGACAGCAAGTAAAAACGAAAAAGCATAGATGTGAGTGGTTGTGTTGATGCCCCCTCGCCGAGTCAAGGACCTGAGACTGCTGTCAGTTTACCTAGTGAAATAAGAGTCATAGTCAATGTGCGGAGACAGAAGTTTCAACCCTCATTATACACGAACTGAAGATTCCTTCTCGGCTGTCACTGCGGCTCCTGACATGCCAGTGACGACAAGCGGAAGCCTCAGATGGCCCTTTTGGCTCTGGCAGATGTGGAGATGCATGAGCATGGGGTGCTGATTTGGGCTTGGATGTTAAAATGTGAGCATGTCCAGAGGAAACCTAAAGAAAGTGCCATCTCCTTCTCAGTCCAAGGCCAAAGCCCCTGTGATTCATGAAGTTCAGTCCAGAACTTCTCATATCCCAACCCTATCTCCTTGTCTTGTCTTGAAGCAAAACAAGACAAGCCTGAACTGAACTTCTGGTGACGTTCCTTCTCCCATCAGGTACTCTTTCTTTTCCCCACCTGGGCAGGTGTGTCAATGCAAAATAATGAGAACCTTCCAAAGATCTCCCAAATCAGCCTGCTATTTATGCATGCCAAAGCACCCCCAAAAAGTGGCTCAAACCAGTAGGCATTTTAGTTATTCAAGTTGGTGAGTCATCCGGGCAGTTCTAGGATGTGAGTCAGGCTCAGATGACTTCAGCGAGCCCTGAAGCACTCTCTGACTGTAGATGCTCATGTGGACGCAGCTAGCTGGGTGACTGGGTATGAGCATCAAGAATAGTCTCCTATGAGTGCAAACTGGTCCAACCACTATGGAAATCAATATGGGGACGCCTGGGAAAGATGAAAATTGAGCCACAAACTGACCTCACCTTATTGCCATGGTCTCCATCTTGATGAAACTTCTCTCTTTCAAAACAGTAATGGTGGGCTAGAGAAATGGCTAAGTGTGTTAAGGCACTTGCCTGTGAAGCCTAAGGACCCAGGTTCAATTCCTCATTACTCATGTAAGCCAGATACACAACATGGTGCATGTGTCTGGAGTTTGTTTGTGGTGGCTAGAAGCCCTAGTGAGACCCATTCTCTCTCTCTCTCTCTCTCTCTCTCTCTCTCCCTCTCTCTCAAATAAATAAGTAAATGAAATATTTTTAAAAGCTGGGTGGTGGTGGTGCACACCTTTAATCCCAGTACTTGGGAGGCAGAGGTAGGAGGATTGCTGAGAGTTCAGGGCCACACTGAAACTACATAGTGAATTCCACATCAGCCTCAGGGAGATGGAAAGAAAGTTTTCATTAAGCTCCAAGATCAGTTAGAGACTGTCTTAAGGAAATAAAGTGGAAACGTGAAAGAGAAGAATATTCGACTTCCTCTGCTGGCCACCACACACCTGCACACAGGTGCACACATCTGTACACACATGTATTCACTACACACACCACCAGCACTACACATGCTATGCACGTGCCCAAGAAACTAAGCTCAATATATATATTTTTTTTCCAAAATGTGGTTCTATCTTTCTTTTTCTTCCATTAACAGCTTCATACTTCTGACAACTAGTGGGGCTCAAAGTTGAGGACTATTCCCCACCTCCTCTGCTCTGGGCTCCCTACAAACCAGGAGGAAGTCCCCTCAGTTCTGCCTTGCAAGTGTCTGGGTGATCCCTCCTACTGCCCGAGTTTAGGCTCTCACCCTCTGTTACCCAAACCAAGGCCAGAACCTTCCATTTGTTCCCATGACCCCTTTCTGCAGCCAGTGATTTTTCTGAAATGCAAACACAGTAGTTACACCTCTGCATTATATACTTCTCCTGGGTCATTTTAACCACAAGGAAATCTAAATGTTTTATAGTCATGGCTACTGGTTATATAATAAAGAAATGTACTTTATGTCATTTTTGAAAAGAGGGGCTGGAGAGATGGCTCAGCAGTTAAGCTGCCTGCCAGCAAAGTCTCTAAGGACCCAACTTCGCTTTCCCCGTAAAACCAGATGTACAAGGTGGCGCATGCGTCTGGAGTTCCTTTGCAATGGCTAGAGGCTCTGGTGTGCCCATTATCTCTTTCTATCTTCCTCTCTCTCTCTCTCTCTCTCTCTCAAATAAACAAATAAAGATTTTCAGGCTGGAGAGAAGGCTCAGTGGGTAAATTCCTTGCCACTCAAGCTGGAGTACCCAAGTTCGATCTTCACACCAAGTTGGCAGATAAGCAAGGTCCAGCTCACCCCATGGGACAGGTGCAACATGTTAGATTGGGATCATGGCTGGGTCCAGGCTCCAGGGGAACCAATTCAAACAAAGTGAGGCTGGGAATCCAGATAAGTGTTGGCAACATAATCTCTGAACGAGTTACACAGATGAAGCCTGACCACAGACGCAGAGGGTAGCAGGAGGCCAGGAGCTGAACCAAACCATGGAAAGGAAACTCTAATGAATGACTCAGTCAGAGAAGGACGAGGCACAGTGGAAGAAGAAAGGGGTGGGGAGAAAGTCCTGATGGAAATGCTCATGACCTGAGTTTGTATCATGACAAAGTAGATGGAAAGGGATTGTTACTAGTGATGTCATGGAAAGTAATGGTGGGAACCTCTTGAATCAGGTATTGGATTCCTGACCCACTGAATTGGTTAGCATAATACTTTGGTTGTGTGGTTTTGTTTCATGGTGCCAGGGATCAAGCCCAGGGCTTTGGGCATGCTATGCAAGTGCTCTACTACTAAGCTACCTTGCCAGCCCTACTTCATTGTTTTATGCCCCTAAGATTTCGAATAATTTGTTTCACAGACTTAACTCCTGGAATATCATTTTAAAAATTTTTTTGTTTATTTTTATTTATTTGAGAGTGACAGACAGAGAAATAAAGAGACAGTTAGAGACAGACAGAGAGAGAGAGAGAGAGAGAGAGAATGGGCACACCAGGGCCTCCAGCCACTGCAAATGAACTCCAGACACATGCACCCCCTTGCGCATCTGGCTAGCGTGGGTCCTGGGGAATCAAGCCTCAAACCAGGGTCCTTAGGCTTCACAGGCAAGCGCTTAACCACTAAGCCATGTCTCCAGCCCTGAAATACCAATTTTTATAAGCTTCAGTTTCAATTTTAAGATGAAGTCCAAGGGCAACGTTTTTCTTAAACTACTATAGAAAACAGGAACCCATTTTAAATGGATTTACTTTACATTTCTTTTTTTTTAATTTATTTGCACGAGCATGTGTGTATGTGCACACTTGTGCATCAGGGTCATTTGGTGCTGCAAACAAATGTCCATCAGCCTTTTGTGGGTATTAGGAGATTGAACCCAGGCAAGCAGGCTGTGTAATTAAGGAACTTTAACTGCTGAACCATCTCTCTGGGCCCTGATTTAACGCTTTCTACTATCAAACCTCCTACTACCAGCCCCACTGCTGGATGTGCCCCACCAGGGCGGGTTGTGAGATTGGTGGAAGCTGCCGCTGCAGAGCCAGGGCTGGGAGGAGACAGTTACAAAAGGACTTAACCCCAGTGTGGATGGTCGCAGGATCCCGTAGGAAGAGAACAGCATTCAATGCCAAATGTTCCTAGGTTATAACTCCTATTCAGTTGTTATGTGATCTTGGGCACGTCACTATTTTCCTGAGCCTGTTTCCTTGCTTGCCATGGAGTCCCTAAACTTCCTTTTAAGGCTTGCCTGGTGGGTGGTAATGTATGGAAAGTAGTCAGAAATGTTACTTTCTGGCTGAGGATGCCCTTCCACCACAAGGTCCACTCTCGATCATTGTGAGAAGGACTGTTTGAAATTCATGAAAACAAAATGAGAGGAGGTGATCAATATCCACCCGTCGCAGCTTTAGATCTTTTCTTTCTCATTTCACTCCTTTCTGTGTAGTTTAGTGTTTTGAACAGACATATGCATGGGGTAGTAGGTCAGTTTCTCCTGGAGTGTCATCTCTAGTAATAAGCCCTGGAACTTGTGAGAAGAATTGATATTCAATCCGGACTCATCATGAAATGGAGGGTAACTCACTGTTAGAGCACTGGCCTAGCATGGAAAGCACTGGCTTTGATCTTCAGCACTAAACAATAACAAAAAGGGGGGACTGGAGAGATGGCCTAGAGGTTAAGACACTTGCCTGCAAAGCCTAAGGACCCATGTTCAGTAGATCCAGATCCCATGTAAGCCAGATGCACAAAGGTGAGGCAAACACAAGGTCGCACATGTCCACTAGGTGGCGCAAGCACCCAGAGTTCAATGTGGCTGAGGCCCTGGTGTGCCAATTCTCTCTCTGTCTCTGTCTCACTTGCTCTAAAATAAAAATAAATAAATAAATAATTTTTTTTTAATGGTGCCAAGATCAAAATGGGTGATGTCTGCTCAGGAGAGGTAAGTGGTATCATCATAGCCTACTTTTGAAAAACAATGAATCTCTCTCCTAAACACACTCATGCTATCTTCCTCTCCCAGTACCCCTTACGCAACCCCTTGGCAGAAGCGTAGAGCCTGAATACAATCAACAGTTCACACATCCCCGACGACTTTTTAGCTTTTCCTATGTTAAATGCAAAACTAAATAGCTGAAGTTCTAGAAGTTATGTGGCCACAGATGATAAGAATAAAGATCAAAATTGACAAGCAGATCCCTCTGATCTTGAAGCTGGAGCTCTGCCCACAGTAGAATTTCTCAAAGGGGGTGTGGTGCCAAGAATCACCCAAGGCTTGTTCCAGGAATAGGGATAGAGCACCCTTTCCTGGAAGTAACACGTGGAATGAATATCAACTACAGAACACTGCAAGTTTGTCTGGAAGGAGCTCAAGGGTGGCGCATCTTTACCGAGCAAGGACAGAGGAAAGCACTGAAAGCGATGCTTTGTGGAGAAGCAGATGAGGGTGGAAGGCTGGGTAACCTTGAGCAATTTACTTACTCAGCCTTCCTTTTACTTGATTCCCTATAAACAGGAATACAATAATCATCAGCAACTGCACAGCTGTGTGGGGGATCAGGTGGAGAGTGTTTATGAAGAGCTCTGTGCAGGGGATAACACATAAAAAGTCCTTAATATACAAATGTCACAATCCATCCTAAAGCGAATGGTTAAGATTATCTGCTCCTCACTTCCACATGGGGGACTGGGTGCTGGCAGAAACACACGAGGAGGAAGTCCAGACCCATGGAATACATTTGCATGTGCTTATTCTTTTCACTTGACCAGGAAAATGTAGGCAATTAATGTCTGAAAAGAATCTGAGGGAAATGAGAGCGGAGTCAAGTAGTCCCTTGTACAAATGACATGCGACCTTAAAGCCACCAAAGCCATGTTGGTTATGCTAAGACTATGCCCAGAGTGCCTCATTAAGACGTTCCTCACAAAAGCTCTAACGCCCATGGAAAACCATTTTCTTCTCCCTTCCTGTGAAGTCACTCATGTTGCCTCTGAAAGGAAACATTCAAATAAACAACACTACAGTATAATTAATAATGTTCCTTCCTCAGTTTCCTACCTGTTGTATACTTAATGATATTCCACCATGCCGAGAGCCCTGTGGAAAAGAATACCCTACCTACCCTGCCTTTGTTTATTTTGTTTGGTTGTGTTTTTTTTTCCTTCCTTGGAGGCAGCCATTAGAAACTTTCTGGAAAGTAGAATTTGTTTGGAAATCTACTACACTCACTCCAGCACTTTGACCTCCCTAATATTCTTCTAATGTGAGTTGTTTGTATGACAAGGTTTGTATATGGATGCTTCTGTCCATGCAACCAGAGAGGAAATGTTCCTGTCTAGGCTAATTTGGAATCAAATAGCCTAGAAATTCTAACCTTAGAAAAACTAGTACATAGGGATATTGGGACCATACACCCAGCGATTCAAGAGGGGTGTGTGTATGCGTATGTGTATTCCTGTGTGTGAGTGTAGGCCCCCACACACCACAGTGCATGTGTGGGGGTCAGAGGATAACTTTGGGTATAAGTTCTCACCTTCTTCCTCAGTGGAGGGAGGGTCTCCAGTCATTGTTCACCACTGTACTTGTCAGGCTAGCTGGCCCGTGAGTGTCTGGAAACTTCTCCTGCCTTGCCTCCCTCCTCACATAGGTAGATGGGGAGTATAGATATCTACCACAGCATCTGGCTTTGTATACATGTTCTGGGGATCTAACCCAAGAGGCACTCTTACTTGTATGACAAGTACCACTGAGCCACCTCCCTATCCCAGACTTTCTTTTCTCTGCTGTTCAGCCAGCACAGATGTTCCATCGTTTGGTGACGTCTTCATCAAATAAGGCTTTTGGAATTCTCATTAATTAGTGAGCATGCTGTCAGAGCCCATGTGCAACTCTATAGTCTGGGCCATCCCTACCTGTGTATCAATTCTTGGTCTTGATTCCAAGACACCCAAGAACGTCACGATCTCTGTCAGGTCTGTCTCCAGGACACTTGTGAAAATACACTTTAGCCTGTCCTATGGCCTGTTAGCTACGGCTTTAGGTATGGGGTATCTCTTCTAGCAGACTTTGTGGGTGCATTTCTTATATTAAAAAGATGTCTTATCAGTGAGTGTCAATTATAATGAAGCATTTTTAGAGAGGCTTGATAATATTAGAACCAGGGAACAGTGGCCTCTGAGGCACGAGCCAGGCAGCTGCATTTTATTAACCTGAGTCAGGGTGTTAAGCAGATTTCCAGACTTGATTGACAGAACCCTTTCAGCACAAACCCTGGAAAACTATTAGGAGAACAGAATCCCATGGAGGCATTCTGCCTGTAATAGTTTAATACAGAAATGCATCTGATGAGTGCACGCTGAGCTCATATCGTTTCCAGAGTGAGTGGCAATGTGGCTCCAGTGTCATTTACCACAACCAATTATGGTACCTCCTGACAACATTTAAAACGGGACCGGTCCAAGAAAAGTACTCTCAGAATTGAGGTCTAGAGGCAAAGTCTCAGAATTGTCAGTAGTTCTCATACCCACATTTTCTTCAATAGGAGGGAATGGGGGGGAAAAAAAGAGGGGAGGAAGAGAAAAGAGGAAGGAGGAGAAAACATAACTTTGAGGGGCAAAAGTTTGAATGAATGTATAAAACACGTGATAGTACTATAACTTGATTACCTTTCATCCTTTTAATACCCTTTCCCATTTTTGTAAACCTAAATATAAGAGTTGGCTAGTCTTTTTTTCTTTGGCATGTGCATGTATGTAGTAGGCATATTGTGGTGTTTGTGTGTGATATGCACATGCGTGTGCAGATATGGTGCCCTGTGTGCACGAAGATGCTACAGGAGAATGCAGAGCGTCCCCGACCATTGTTCACCACTTGTTGTCTTTGAAACAGTCTCTTTATTGATTCTGGAGCTTGCTGTTTCCAGGAGCCTCAGAAATTCTCTGGTCTTTGCTCCCCACAGAACTGGGGTTACAGACATGATCCAACTATTTATGTGAGTCCTGGGGAATTGAACTCAGCCATCTCAGGCCTTCATGCTTGTGCAGGAAACACTCTTAACCAACAAAACATCTCTCTAGCTCACAGTCTTTTTTTTTTTTTTTAGGTATCCAATTAACATTCCAAAATTAGAGAACATGTTCTCAGTCCTCTGTACCATTCTTTTCTCCTACAAAAGGCACTGGTTCTGATGAGTAAGTAGCCCTATGACATAAAACATCTGCTATAAAGCCACTGTTGCATTCCAAAAGTTCTCTCCAGTAGCAACACAGTCTGACCTCTTAAACCAACCGAGAGATGTCTTCTAGATTCTTCTAGATGCAACAGATAGCTGTTGCTACCTTCCAAATTCACTACCACAAATTTCATTGGATGTTACGCTAGAAATACCTGTGAAATCAAATATTTTTATTTTCCTGTTTTAATAGCTTCATTGACTTATTAGAATATAAATGTAGTATATGTTTGTTGTCTAAAAGAACCCCAGAAAATATAGAAGGCAATGAAAACCAACGATATTATCTAGAGCTAAGACCTGCAAATCAGACTCAAAAAGAAAAATATTTTCAGATCATACACATTGTAGTATAAATTGTTTCTTGTCATTCAGCATCCTACAAACATTTTTCTGTGTCAATAAATATACAGCCACATCACATATTTAAAGCTGTGAATTATTGTACCATCACTTTAATTAATCTTTTGATGAGCATTTATATTCTTCTGTTCCCTTTGGTTCCTCTATTAAAAATAATACTCTACACCAGCGCATATCTTCAATCCCAACATTTGGGAGACAGAGGTAGGAGGATCACTGTGAGTTTATTTTTGAATAAAATGAAGCCAGCCTAGGACTACAGATGAGTTCCAGGTGATTCTGGGCTAGACTGAGACTCTACCTTGAATTAAAAAAAAAAAAAAAACAGTAATATTCCAATGACATCCTATCCATCAATGACCCTTAAACTTTAATGTGACAAAGAACCATGTAGCTGACCTCCCGCACCACCCAGGAATGTCTTCTAGCCATGTCATATGGCCCGTGTCACTTCAGAATTCACCGCCACACATTTCATTGGATGTTACACTGGGATTACCTGCACAGATCAGATATTTTTTAAATATGCATATTTAAATTTATTTGAGAGAGAGAGAGAATGGGCATGCCAGGGCTTCTGGCCACTGCAAATGAACTCCAGATGCATGCGCCCAGCTTGTGCATCTGGCTTACATGGGTACTGGGGAATCAAACCTGGATTCTTTGGCTTTTCAGGCAAGCACCTTAAGTGCTAAGCCATCTCTCCAGCTCCCAAGATCAGTCATTCTTATTTTCCTGTTTTCAGTAGTTTTATTGAATTAGTAGGATATAAAAGTAATACCTGTGTATTGAGGAAAAAAAGTATGGATATTGAGTCACACATCTAGAGTTGCTTGCTTCAATAAGGAAGGCATGAGACTCAGTGCTGCGGCTTGGATCAGGTGTCCCCCATAAACTCATGTGTTTTGAATGCTTAGTCCCCAGCCAATGACAATTTGAGAGGCACCTTGCTGGAGGGGGTGTCTTGTTGGGAGGGTCAGGCCTGAGACTGCTATAGCCAGCTCCCCCTTGTAGAATTCAGCCACTCGCCTGCTGCTGTTTCTCCCCCTGTTGTGGCAGAGGTGATGTTCAGCTTCTGCTCATGCCATGCTTTCCCCTGCCATCATGAAGCTTCCCATCAAGACTGTAAGCCAAAATGCTTCTTCCCATCAGCTACTTTGGGTCAGATGCTTTGTCCCAGCAATGAAAAGGCAGCTGCAACACCCAGGAATCTGAATGACAAGCACTGATGTTTATGTGATGACCCTCAAAGCACACTTTGAGAATCATGAATTTATGTAAACTTATCTAATGATTTCCTTAAAATAAAGTTCTAGCTAGTTTTTATTTTGACAAAGTTTATGTCATGCATTCCAGCAGTCTGCCTTGTTTGTAGTGATCATTAAGGTTTTCTTTAAAAATGTGATTGGGGGCTGGAGAGATTTGCTTAGTGGTTAAGGCATTTGCCTGCAAAGCCAAAGGGCCCAGGTTCAATTCCCCAAAACCCATGTAAGCCAGATTCACAAGGGGCACATGCATCTGGAGTTTGTTTACAGTGGCTATAGGCCCTGGCATGCCTATTCCCTCTCTATCTCTTCTCTCTCTCTCTTTCTCTCTCCTTGCAAATAAATAAATAAACAAATTTTTAAGTGATCAGTCTGTGAAAGTAGGGAGGTCCTCTAAGGAAGGATGTATGTTTACAAAGTGAACAGGGGAACAGGGTAAGTCTACTCAGGAGTCCTCAGAATCTGCCCTTCAGGTACCTGAGGGAGGCACAAATCCTTCCATTTTTCCACTGAAATCCAGCCATGTGAAGAGTTGAGGTAGGATGGGTGTGAGAGCGAATACTTTACCTTGACCGGGAAAGTTGGTTCTGAGAGAGAGGAGGCCTGCGCTGCCATCTGCACAGGTTGCTAAGGACAAAAGGGTCATTAGATGAGATGGCTACACTTCCACCATCCTCTTCAATAAAGTTTTCATTTCATTCTCTGTAATGAGGTGGCCAAGCAGACACCAAAATACAAATCTTTGTGAAGATCCTGACGGGCAAGACCATCACCCTAAAGGTCGAACCCAGTGACACCATCGAGAATGTCAGAGCCAAGATCTAAGACGAGGCAGGCATCCCACCTTCAGACCAGCAGCAGCTGATATTCCTGGCAATTGGCTGGAGGACGGCTGCAGTCTCTGACTACAGCATCGAGAAGGAGTCCGCACATGCAGGGTGGCATCTCCGAGATGGCCCAGCTTGCCCAGAGGCACAAGTGCAACAAGACGATAGGCTGCAAGCGCCACGCTCATCTGCACCCCGCGCTGTGACTTGCCGTAAGAAGTGTGGCCACACCAACAACCTTTGCCCCAGGAAGAAGGTCAAGCAAAGCCACGGCCTTGGGGCCCTAATAAACCTCCCTACATAGTCTGCAGCAGGAAAAAAAAAAAAGTTTTCATTTGAAGAACATCCTGTTTCCATGCTAAGTTTTCCAGAAGGCTGAGAAGTGGGAGTAAAAGAATACAGGTATTTCTTCATCTCCCAGATACGGGCATGGTTATGGTAGTATATATGCCAACCCAAATAAACAAAGGTAGACACACAGTGCACCATTTATAATCTCTAAACTCCAAGACTACAAGCTTCACAAAAAAAAGAGCAATTCAAGCTCGGTGGTTAAAAGTGCTTGCTTGAAAACCCTGATGACCTGGGTCCAGTTTTCCAGTACCCACATAGTCAGGTACACAAAACGGCACATGTGTCTGGAGTTCGTTTGCAATGGCAAGAAGCCCTGGCATGCCCAGTCTGTGTTCTCTCTTTCTCTCTCCCATTGCAAATAAATAAAAAAATAAATAAAGAGAAAGAAGCAGAGAGAGAGAGAAAATAAGCACACCGGAGCCTCCAGCCACTGCAAACAAACTCCAGACACGTGTCCCCTTGTGCATCTGGCTAATGTGGGTCCTAGGGAATCGAGCCTCGAACCGGGATCCTTAGGCTTCACAGGCAAGCGCTTAACCACTAAGCCATCTCTCCAGCCCTAGTTTAATTCTTCATGTCATCTGTGGACATGTCCATACAACTTGGAACCACAGATATCCTTCCCAAAGAAATCTTAAACGTATTTCAAATAATTCAATGTCCATTTGTACCATGAAAATTGCACAGCTTCTTCAGAGTGGAAACCAGCTGAGTCTCTGGCGCCCTGAACCCTGCGCACAGAAAAGTAACACACACCCTAAAGGCTACTCCCGGTGCACAGCACAGTGAGAGCGACAAAGGTCGGCTGTGCCACCACAGAGATGTGTTCAAACAGAGCAATCTCCACGCACCAGCCATCCTGTCTCCATGAGGTCATATAACCTCTGTGGGCTCCATTGCTGTTCTACCTGTGAAATGGGGGAAATAGCTCATTGAGTTGTTGTGAAAATTAAATGACGACATCACATAATTAATCAACATGACATGTCGTTGGTGTATAACTGATACACAATATATGTTTCTTCTTTTTCCCTCAGGCTAAAAATTTCTATACCCTTCTGACGCAGCCTGAACCACCTATTCTAAATAAATGTATTTTCAGTAGCGCCTATTTGAGCCACTCACCAACAAGTCTGTATTAATTCAGAACCTGGGTTGGCGATGTGAGAGAATTTAAATCTGTGGACTGAGAAATGCCCCCATTTCTTCTTTAGAAATGGGGGTAGCACCATGTCCTTCATAGTTCCTGTCATGCCAGTTTGGTTCTGGACTTATCAATGACTTCCATCGTGGAACCTCTGTCACCTCAGCTTCCTGGGATGGCCCAAGAATGCATGACATCACCATTCTCCAACAAGAACACAAAGCATCTAAATGTCTGAGCTTCCCCCAGACACTGGCACTTTGCTACTAGCCATGATGCCAATCCGTGTGCAGTGGCCTTTTCAGGCAGACGGGCACGTGACTGCAAAACGGTCGCATCAGCTCTGCATTTCACCAGGATCCGTATTTAAAATCTCTGACAGATTGCTAATGAGCTGGTGTTGGAATTACAGAGTAGTCTGTTATCATTTGTCCATTCACAGTTTCCTCACCAGCCCATCTGTGCTCAGAGCCCAGCCACCTCGGAGCGTGCAGGCTGGGACAGTTTCTCCATTTACACCTTTTGCCTTCAGAGGCCTCTGGGAAAGTCTGTCCCTAATTAAAGATCTTAACAAACATATTGCCAGATTTCCAACACTGTTATTAAACTGCTCTCTTTGTCAGAAAAGGTGCTGGTTTTTAGCAGTTTGGAGATTTGGATATTTAATATGTGTTTTTTTAGCCTAGCTAAATATTTGTGTTTTCAGAATGATTCAATTAGTGTGTTATGCCTGCATCTTCCTGTATACATCATAAATACATATGTGTTATTAAAATCCTGTTTAATTATTTGGGTTCACAAAGACAAATGAACTTTATAAAACAAGTTACACTGAATATCCTAAGGTCAGGACTATTAAAATGGACAGATTGAAATCATGATTCAGATAGAACAAGGCGAAGTCCCTGTCCCTGATGGGTTGGTTGTTGTTGGTTGTTTTATTTTGTTTTCTTTCTTTCTTTCTTTCTTTCTTTCTTTCTTTCTTTCTTTCTTTCTTTCTCTTTTCATGGAGAGGAAGCGAGAGAGAGAGAGAGAGAGAGAGAGAGAGAGAAAAGAATTGGTGCACTAGGGTCTTAGCTCCTACAGATGAACTCCGTATGCAGGCCTCACCTTCTGCATCCGGCTTTCATGGGTTCTGGCAAGGCAAACCTGGGTCCTTAGGCTTCACAGGCAAGTGTCTTAACCACTAAGCTGTCTCTCCAGCCCCCCTTTTGTTTTTGAGGTAGCGTCTCACTTTAGCCCAGGCTGACCTGGAACTCTCTGTAGCTCCAGGCTGGCTTCAAACTCTCGGGGATCCTCATACCTCAGCCTCCAGAGTGCTGGGACTAGAGTCTTGTGCTATCCCGGCTTTCCATCTTTTGTTTCTGTATGTGTGCGTGTGCATGTTTGCATGTGTGTGCAGGTGCGTGTGCACACTTGTGCATGTGAAGGCCAGAGAGTGACGTCAGGTGTCTTCCTTGATCGCTCGCCACTTGACTGAGACAAGGGCTCTCACTTGAACCCAGAGCTCACCAATTCAGCCAGCCTTACCTTGAGGATCCTCTGCCCCCACCCCTCCAGCACTGGGATTAGAAGCCAGCCAACATGCCCACTTGGCATTTATATGGGTGCTGAGGATAAGAACTTGGGTCCTCACACTTGCATGGCTCATCTACTGAGCCATCTTCCCAGCCCCAAAATATCCATATACTTAAGGAACACTGAGGAGGAATCTGATTTCCCCGGTAGCATAAGCACTGTTGAGAAGACAGACACTCCCTTATGCCAAAAATTGAACTGTTAGAACCCGGTTCTCAGTATGGGTGTGGGTGAGTTTGATGGGATCCACAGGGGGGCTTTTGTATGCCCTTTCTCATCTCCACCATCAAATCTGAACGCTACCCCTCCCTCCTCCACCCAGTTGATAATCACTGCTCTGGAGCACTAAGGGAATGTGAAGTATCCCTCCTGTGCTCTTAACACCATGGGGGGAAAGGCCTTCGATCATTAAACTTGGAAAAGGGTTTGTCTTCCATCTCTTCCTACAGTGAACATAGAGAGGTATGAGTCCTCTGCTAAGAAGGCTTTCCAGACCCCTAAGAAACACAGACACCCTCAAGGGAAGAGTAACAGCCCCCAGCGTCACCTTGGAGACCAGGAGGTGACTCGGAAAGCTGCTTTCAAGTTTCCATCCGTGACTCACGATACTGAGATGCACCTTCCCATGTGAAAACGTCGTGGCCACTCAGCGCTCTGAAGCAGGTATCATCTCGTTGCATGTACGTGTGTGTTGTACATGCATGTGTGTTTATGTTTCTATGTGTGTTGGGCACACATATGTGTGGGGATGAATGGTGTGGAGGCCAGAAACCAATGTCAAGTGTTTTCAGTCTCTCTTTATTATACTGGGATTAGGGTCTTTCGCCAAACCCCAAGCTCGTTCGTTCAGCTAGTAGCCGACTGGCTTGCTCCAAGGATTCTCCTGTCTCTGCCTCCTGAACACTACAATGGCAGGTGTGTACCGCCATGCCCAGGCATTTATGTATGTGCTGGGGTCAAACTTAGGCACTCACACTTTGTGTGACAAGTGTTTTGGCAACTGAGTCATAACCCCAGCCCTGCTCTGAAGTTTTAATGTAGGTGTTGATACCTTGATTTAATCCATAAATTACATGCCAGCAAGTCTGAAGGAGATGCCACAAAGCACAAGGCAAGAATTTGCACACTCAACAACTGATATGATACATAGAAACCATGTGCTAGGATTGGGAGATGGCTCAGTTGTTGAGAGCTCTTGTCCCATAGCGCAAGGGACTGAGAGGACTTGAGTTTAATCCCCAGGACCAACGTGAAAAGCTGGCGGGACCACATACACCTGTAAACCCAGCTCTCTGTTGGGGACAGAGACCAAAGGACAACTGAGGCTCCCTGGTCAGCTAATCTGACTGAAAAACAGCAGCTCAGGTTTCAGTGAGCAATGGCCCCTCAAGAAAACAAAAGGGAGCCGGGCGTGGTGAGGCACACCTTTAATCCAGGCACTCAGGAGGCAGAGGTAGGAGGATCAGCAAGAGTTCGAGGCCAGTGTGAGACTACTTAGTGAATTCCAGGTCAGCCTGGGCTAGAGTGAGACCCTACCTTGAAAAAAGAAAGAAAGAAAGAAAGAAAGAAAGAAAGAAAGAAAGAAAGAAAGAAAGAAAGAAAGAAGGAAAGAAAGAAAGAAAACAAAAGTGGAAGATAATACAGAACAACCAATATACTACTCTAGACCACACACACACACACACACACACACACACACACGCACACGCACGCACACACACACACACACACTAGGTAGCGAGGGCTAGCTGTCATGTGCTTGGCACAGTTGCAGGGGGAGTTCAGAGGCCAGAGACAGAGGATAAATTAAGAAGGTCTTCCAGAGGAGGTAGAAAAACATCGAATTGTTAGAATGGCCGGATGTGGTTGAAGGAAGGGGTTAGGACAATAGGAATACACGGGAAATGATGAGGAATATTTGGGGGGACCTCAAATATGCTGCCCTGGCTTGGGCAAATGTTATGATGCAACATTGAGGAAGTAAGGTTTCCAGGTCCCCTTTGTCAGGATTGAATCTCTTAATTTTGAGGCTGTTGTTAGCAATTTAATTTCCCCCTTTTTAAATAGACTTAATGTCTTATAGAGCAGTCTTAGGAAAACTGGAAAATCAAGCAGGAAGTCCATATAGTTCTCATGTGTCCCCAGCCCTCCAGAACACCCCTGCGTGGAGCACGTGTATTGCAACTGAACCCACATTGATGCATCATTATCACCCGAAGTCCACATCTTACATTAGGGTTCACTCGTGTGTCCTGAATTTTCATAGCTGTATGAGGACAGGTGTCCACCATTATTATATCAAGAGTTCATAGCCCTAAAACCTCTCCTACTTCTCCATTCATTCCTCCCACCCCAATCCTGACAACCAGTAACGTTTCTATCATAGTCATAGATTTGCTTTGTACATTGTCATAGTTGAAATCATACAGTATGCAGCCTTCTCAAAGTAGCTGCTTTCACAGAGTCCTGTGCATGTGAGTTTCTTCCATGTCTTTTTAACACTGAGTGAGATCTCATTGTTTAGATATACCACCTATTCTTAGGCAACTTGCTGCATCCAAGGTTTTGAATCACTATAGCCCACATGCAAATGTTTGTGCGAAACATCATTTGTTACCCTTTATAAAGAAAAGGGGTTAATTTTGCCTCATAGTTCTGATGGTACAAGGTGGAAAGACATCATTTTGGTGACAGCTCTTGCTTGTTGTGTCCTGAGGCAACGCAGAGCGTCACATGGCAAGGGACAGGAAGCACAGGTGTCTGCAGGTCTCTCTGCTAACGAAGCCATCAGGATTCAAATCATGAAGGCTATACCCTGGTGACCTTAGCCAACTCGAGTCACTTCTCAAAGGTTCCTTCCACATTTTATTTTATTTTATTTTCCTTATGGCACTTTCAAATGCAACTTGTTTTTGTTGATTTTTGTCCCTCTTCTAATCATCTCCCTCTCTTTCTCCTAAATCCCCCTACCCTGTATTTTTCTTCGATTTACATGTCATAAATATGTTTTTGTCCCTCCATCCCCACTCTTCACCACTCATCCCTCCATACCCATCTCTTTTTTAAAAAAAATATTTTTTTAATTTTTTATTTATTTATTTGAGAGCGACAGACACAGACAGAAAAACAGATAGAGGGAGAGAGAGAGAATGGGTGCGCCAGGGCTTCCAGCCTCTGCAAATGAACTCCAGACGCATGCGCCCCCTTGTGCATCTGGCTAACGTGGGACCTGGGGAACTGAGCCTCGAACCGGGGTCCTTAGCTTCACAGGCAAGCGCTCAACCGCTAAGCCATCTCTCCAGCCCCATACCCATCTCTTTATATTCAGTTCTTTGTGAAACATCATATTTGCACTACTTTGGATAAATACAAGGAACACATGGATAATAGGGTAAAAGTATGTTTGGTTTTGTAAAAGAACACCAAGCTATCTTCTAGCTGCGCCGTTTTAGATCTTCATCCACCATACCCTAGTCATCAGCACTGGTGACATGGATATTTCAGATTTTTATCATTACTAATAAGTGGAGAGTGGCATATCTCATCTTTGTTTGCAAGTGAATTTCCTAAGAGGCATGTTGTATTCGGTACCCTCTCATTGCTGGGACAAAGCACCCGACCAGAAGCAGCTTATGGAAGGAAAGAGTTTACTTCCAGCTTACAACTTCAAGGGGAAGTTTCATCATGGTGGGAAGAGCATAGCAGGTGCAGACATCTGGACATCACATCTTCACATCAGCAAGAAAGAAGTAGAATGAGCGAGCTGAGTATAGCAAGTGAGGCTGGGCAACATAACACCTTCAGGCCTGCCCATGGTAACACACTTCCATCAGCAAAGTTCCACCTCTCTAAGGCTCCACAGGCCTCCCAGACAGTACCACCAACTAGGGATCAATTATTCCAACATAGGAGGCTATGGAGGACACTATACACTCAAAGCACCACGCGTGTGGTATGCAGGACCTGTTCATGGGTGTATTTGTCATCTATCTACCTTTTTTAGTAAGGTGTCTTTCCAGACATACTCCCATTTTAAAGTTGAGTTGCTCATTTTCTCATTGTTGAGTTTTAAGAGTTCTTTATATTTTGGATCATATAAAGGGACCTTAGCTCTTTATCATAAAAGTCTCTGCATGGGCTAGAGAGGTGGCTTAGCAGTTAAGGCACTTGCCTGTGAACCCCAAGGACCCATGTTCGACTCTCCAGGTCCCATGTAAGCCAGATGCACAAGGTGATGCAAGTGTGCAAGGTTGCACATGTGCACAAGGTGGCGCATGCAACTGGAGTTTGAATGCAGTGGCTGGAGGCCCTGGTGCACCAATTCATTCTGTTTCTTTCTCTCTCTCTCCCCACCTCTCCCCCGACAAAAAGTCTCTGCAAACATTTTCTCCCTATCTGTGGCATGTCTCCTCATTTTCTTAATGGCATCTTTCACAAAACAGCTTTAAATTTTAATGAAGTCCATCTTATCAGTTATTTCTTTCATGTATTATGCTTTTTATAGTGTATCTGCAGAGTCATTATCAAACCTGAGGTCCTCTTGGTTCTGTCAAACATTACCTTCTGTGTTGTGACTCTTTCCTGATTTGATCCTGAGGTCTCCCTTACGAGGGTAGGTCAAGAGAAGGGCTCTTGAGGAGCGGCTAGTCTCAAGATTGAGTTAGTAACTTTTGGGTAGGTGTGTCAGGAGAGACACAATGAGGAAATGAAATCAAAATGCATGAAGGAGAAGAAATTTATTATTTATCCATACCAAAGATCAGAGTGCTGCTTGAGTATATCAGAAAGTCTGGAGAAGGCCGGAAGTTCCATAGAAAGGATCTGAGGGGCCATGTTTTTTGTATGGTCCAGGGTTTTCCCACAGTACTTGGCTAGTTTAAAGAAAGAACGTACAAAAGGGGGAAATATTTACAGTTGTTATTGATAGTTGTATTTTATTGTGTCTACAGCTATATGCTATAATGAGTTCAGTCATTGAGATGGGAACAAGTTGGCTATATCACAAATAGCCACACAGGGAGAAAGGTTTAACCAGGCAAAATGAATTTTAGGGGTTGGACCCAGGATTCTGCATATAGTAGGCACATGATTTCCCACCCTTATTTTTGAGACAGGGTCTTGCTCAGGCTGGTCTCAAACTCATGGCCCTTGTCCTCAGTCTCTCCTTAGTCTCTTAAGAGTGGGATTACACCACACCTGTTTTGTATATGTGCATTCAGACCTGTGAGTCAATTTATTTATTTATATTTATTTAGGAGAGAGAGAGAGAATGGGTATTCCAGGGCCTGAAGCTACTGCAAATGAACTACTGATGCATGTGCCATCTTGTACATCTGGCTTTACATGGGAACTGTAGAATTGAACCTGGGTCCTTAGGCTTTGCAAGCAAGCGCCTTAACCACTAAGCCATCTCTCCAGCCCTGTGAATCAATTTTTGACTAGATCATAAGGTTTGTATCTAGATTTTATTTTGACATGTGGATTTCTGATGTTCTAGTATCTTATACTGACAAAATTATCACTTTGTCATTGTGTTGTCAGAGATCAACTGACTGTATTATCTCTCTGTGGGTATAATTCTGAGCTGTTTGATTCCACTGGTCTATTAATTATCCTTTCTTTTATCAAAAAACACTGTAATTTTGAATCAGGTAGTTTCAATCCTCCAACTTTGTGCTTATATTTTGATATTGTGTGGGATATGCTGCACCTTTTGCCTTCCAAATAAACTACAGAACATGTTTGTTAGTAATCACACAAAATAAATTGCTAGGATTCTGACTGCATTTACATAGATTATATGGACCACATTAAAGGAAATGACATCCTAACAATACTGTTTCCTATCCATGAGTATGGAATATCTTGGTTCCTGTGATTTTTAGCTTCTTTCATCCAAGTTTTGTCATTTTCCTCACATAGAACTTATACGTTTTGTTGTATTTATACCTAGGTATTACATTGTAAGGGTCCTTATGTGCATAATCATGTGCTTTTAATTTCAAATTCAATCTGCTTATTATTGGTACATAGAAATATGATGAACTTTTGTGGATTCATTTTGTATCCTGAAAACCTAACCAACACATATGATTTTCAAGTTTACTCTCACCTCTTCTTTAAAATTTTCCACATGGACAACTGTGTGAACTACAAAGAAAAAGTTATTGCTTCCGTCTCAATATGTATATATTTAACTAATTTATTTTCCTGTCTTATAGCGTTAGCTAAGACTTTACAGTAGTTTTGTTTGCTGGTTGTTTATTCTATTCATAGCTCGTTGGTTTGACTAGTCTAGCTACCCAGCTTGCCCAGGCGATCCTAGCTGTGCATCTGGAGTGCTGGAATCACAGGTGGTTCTCATGCCTGCATGGCAGTTATGTGGATGCCAAGATCCAAACTCAGCGCCTCAAGCTTGTTCAGCAAGTGCTTTGCTGAATGAGCCATCTCTCCCCAGCCCATTTGGCTTTTGAGACAGAGTGTCACTGTGTATACCAGGTTGGCCTCAGACTCATTATCCTCCTACCTTACTCTCCAAAGTTTTGGGATTACAGATATCTACCACCATCTTGGGCTTGTAAATACTCAAATCAAACTGATGAGTTCCTTGTCTGTTGAGAATGTTTTTTCTTGTCTTCTTTTTTTCAGTCATGACTTGGTATTACATTTTACCAAATGTTTTTGCTTTTTTTGATGTAAACATCTGCTTTTTCTTCTTTAGATTATTGATAGATTATGGTAATTGATTTTCATATGTTGAGTTAGCTTTACCTTCATGGAATAAATCTTACTTGGTCATGCTATATAATTCTTTTTATATCATCTTCGCTGGATGTGATTTGCTAACACACACACACACACACACACACACACACACACACACACACACTTGAGACGAGATCTCACTATGGGGTCACTGTGGTCTGGCACTCACTAAATGACCCAGGGTAGCTCATACTCATTATCTGGGAGTATAGCTCACCGGTAGAGCATCTGACTGCATACTCACTGTTGCAGACAGGTTCACGTTACTGGCAAAAATCACCCAACCAAAAGCAGCTTTTGGAGAAAAAATGAGGGGGAAATTTATTTTGGCTTACAGACTCAAGGGGAAACTCCATGACAACAGGAGAAAAAAATGGCATGAACAGAGGGTGGACATCACCCCCTAGCCAATATAAGGTGAACAATAGTTACAGGGTACTGTGCCAAACACTGACAAAGGGACACTGGCTATAACACCCATAAGCCCACCCCCAACAATACACCACCTCCAGGAGGCGTTAACTTCCAAATCTCCATCAACTGGGAACGTAGCATTCAGAACGTCTAAGTTTATGGGGGACACCCGAATCAAAGCACCACACTCACAATTGCTACCTTCACACTTCCACCTCCTGAGTGCTGGGAAGACAGACATGTGACACCATATGGGCATGATTTACTAAAGTTGTGTTGAGGACTTTTACATCTATGCTATGAGAGATACTGATATATAGCTCTCTTTTCTTGTAATGCTTTCATTTGGTTTTAGCAATAGGATAATGCTAATCTAATAAAAAGAATTAGGATGTATTCCTCCCCTTCGGTCTTCTGGAAAAAAAATTATAGAGAATTTGTGTCATTTCTTCCTTTAATGCTTCGTAGAATTCACTATTGAACCCATCTAGGTCTGGTGCTTTCTCTTTGGAAAGATAAATTTATTATTGACTCAATTTTTTTCATAATTATATTATAGGTCTACCTTCATCTTGTCCATTTTTCTTGTAAGAGTTTTAGCAGATTGTGTCTCCCAAGGAACATTCCCATCTCATATAGGTGATCAAGCTTTTGGACATAGAGTTTCAAAGGTGATTGGTTCATTGATTCCAGTTTTATTGATTACTGCTCTAATTTTTATCATTGCTTTTCTTCTGCTTATATTAGATTTAATTTTCTCTTTTTTCTCAGTTTCTTAATACTGATGTTTACATAATTGATCTTGTATCTCTCTTCATTTTTATTACTGCATCCAATGCTATAAATATTCCTTGAAACAGTGTTTTCAGTGCATACTGCAAATTTTGAGGTGTTTATTTTCATCTCATGTCACATATTTTAAATTTTTATTTATATAAAATATTTTTAAATTAATTTTTTATGAGAGAGAGAGAGAATTGGCACTCCAGGGCCTCCAGCCACTTCAATTGAACTCCAGATGTGTATACCACATTGTACACATATGCAACTTTGCTTTCTTGCATCACCTTGTGCATCTGGCTTATGTGAGACCTGAAGAGTCAAGCATGGGTCCTTAGGCTTTGCAGGCGAGCTCCTTGGTCATATAAAGGCCATATTCTTAGTCACCTTCGCTTCCCATCCCCATTCCACTGAAAATATTTTTTTTAATTTTAAGACTGTTTTCTTTGATCCATGTGTATCTTGGTGTATATTATTTACTCTCCAGGTATTAACCTCAGAGATTCTTTCCTCAGCCATATCCAAAGGGTCTTAATATATGAGATCACAAAGCTGAATGTGCAACTTGCAAAAAAACTTCAAAACAGTAAAAGATTTCTAAACATGCAGTGACCAAAAATTAATTTAAAATGAATTATGTGCCAGGTGTGGTGACACACACCTTTAATCCCAGCACTTGGGAGGCAGAGGTCAGAGGATCATCATGGAGTTCCATCCTGAGACTACATAGTGAATTCCAGGTCAGCCTGGGCCAGAATGAGACTCTTCCTCAAAAGACCAAAAACTTAAAAAAATATAGGGCTGGAGGGATGGCTTAGTGGTTAAGGTGTTTGCTTGCAAAGTCAAAGGACCCAGGTTTGATTCCCCAGGATCCACGTTAGCCAGATGCACAAGGGGCACATGTGTCGTTTGCAGTGGCTGGAAGCCCTGGCACACCCATTCTCTCTCCCTCTCTCTCTGTTGCTCTCTCTCTCTCTCTCTCTCTCCCTCCCTCCCATGAAAATAAAAAATAAAAAAGTGTAAAAATAAATGAACGAATAAAATAAATATAATGAAATTCGTAATGCATCCAAGGTGTCTCTGGCAGTGCTCACTCATCTTGTGTCACAGGACTTCCCTGCAGCCACGCTTCTGAACCCACGACACACACACTTGGCCTTGCACATGCTACCCCACCGTGCAGCCCCAACAAAATCTGCCTGAAAACTCATATTGCAGCCTATGCTCTGATAGAAAAATAATAGCTAAATTGCATTATCTCATACTATATTCCTGGGCATTAGTATAACTTTGCATTGGCTTGTGTTGGGACAAGCAAGTATATCCATTTCATTAGTATGCAAACTGACTTTTTTCTTTAATAAAATGAAAAGTTATAGATATCAAAGAATTGGGCTGGGAGGAGTTGGGGTGTGTGTGTGTGTGTGTGTGTGTGTGTGTAGTATGGTAGCACGCGTGGTGTGGTGTGTGGCACGTGTGTATGTACAGTTGTATGCGGATGCACATGCTCCATGTGTGCAGGCAGAGGACAGAGGAGAACACCAAGTGACCTCCTCTAATGCTTTCCCATCCTTTCTCTTTGAGACAGTGTCTCTCACTAAACCAGGAGCTGCCATTTTTCAATGAAGACAGGTTGACCAGTAACCCCAGTGATTCTCTGGTCTCTGTTCCTCACAAAACTGGGGTTTACAGTTCTGTGGCCTTCTCACCCTTGTATGTGGGGCATCGAACTCAGGTGGCCTCAGGCCCCTCCCAGGCCCTCATGCTTGCATGGCAAGCACTCTTACCCACAGAGTCATTTCCCCAGCCTAAGAGTTGTTTTCAAATAAATTTCTTTATGATTTTTATCAGAAAACGTTTGATTTGTATCCCTATTTTTACTCTTCTTATTATTTTTGCGGAGGGAGAAGTAGGGGCCTCCTGTAGTTCAGGCTGACCTGGAATTCGCTTTATAGTATCTGGGCCTCTGCCTCTCCTCCTAAGCGCTGGGATTAAAGGTGTACCATGCCAGGCTGGCTGCCTATTTTATATACCGGTATAGCCAGGATTGTACAAAACTTTCTTAAGCAAAGTGCAATCATGAGTGGAAAATATCAAGAAGTTCTGGTCTTTTCTACTAATACTCCAACCAACGATAGTCTTAATTTCTATCACAGAGCTTTTTTCCTCAAGAAGTTTTGACCCTTAGCTTTCTCATCTCTGCTTATCTGCTTGTTGTTCTTACATGTTGTCTAAGTTCCCGCTTGGCTCCTCTAGCATAGGAATCATGGTGATGCAAACTCACCATCTAATAATTTCAATAATCCTGCCATTCCTGAGTCTGCCTGTGGTGCTTGCTCTGTTCCCACCAACCATGTGGTAGGTTTTTAGTAGTTGTTTATTTCTCCTTTTCAGTATAAACACCTTGTATTTTCTTGGGTTGAAATCTGGGTATTATATATTGGCTGAGAGGAACAACAGTAAGTTGATCTTTTGTGATATGGTGGTAAGAGGTCAGAAAGGGGGCGTATTCTGTTGTTCCCTGGTTAGGTCTCAGTCTTTAGATGAGGCTGTGCACCTCACCTATGAACGTCACACATGACTCAGTTTCTCTCTCCACCTTAGGTGGGAAAGGGTGACTGGAGAGGGATAAAATTGGATTTTTTTTCCTTTGCTTGGGCTTGATATGCTGTCAAAATTCCTAGGTTAGACTGTGATAAAATAGCTTCTCTTGAAGACATACCTTTTAAAGAACAGAGAACTGTGGTATATTTCAAGATGGCTACTTCATTTCCATGCCAGAAGCATGAAGAGGCACCCCCCCCCCCCGCCGCCGCCTTCAGGATAAAAACATAGTAGAGTTTACACAGAGTCTCCTGGAGTTCTTACCTCACAGACACTTATCCACACTGAGCTGTTAGCAACTCCTCAATTACATTTCATCAATTACATTGCCCTACCACTGATTTCCATGGAGGTCTATGCTTAGGTAAGTAATGATTCCCCATATCTGCCTGTTTGTTTCTCCAAGCTTGAGGGCAGAGGTTTGCCCTGTGAACAAAATTCTCCTATAGCTCTGAAGAGAATTGTTTGTATTTATTTATTTATTTATTTTAGTTTTATTTTAAAAATATTTCATTTATTTTTTTTGAAAGAGAGAGAAAGAAAGAGGCAGAGAGAGAGGATGGTTATGCCAGGGCCTCTAGCCACCACAAGGCATGAACTCCAGACTCATGTGTCACCTTGTGCATCTGGCTTAGGTGGATACTGGGGAATCAGACCTAGGTTCTTAGGCTTTGCAGGCAGGCAACTTAATTGCTAACCCATCTCTCTAGCCCCTATTTGGAGGCTTTTCACTTGCCAGATATGAAACCATAAAGTCTGTGCTTTACCTTTTAGGCAGTTACAACTGAGTTGTTGAAAACTGGGTAGGATGACAGGTAAAGTTAGACATCCACGTGGCTGGACTATGGGATGCCAAGAAGGCTAGAGAAGCTTTGTTTCTGGATATGTCTGTGAAGCTGTTTCCTGTAGAGATGGCATGTGAGTCAGGAGCCTGAGTACCCCGCACCATCCTATTAGCTGGGTGCCAAGATGGAACAAACAGTTAACAAAAAGGGAAATTATCTTCCTCTGTTTTCCAGAGCAACATGCCTCTCCTTCCTGCCCTTGAGCCTCAGAGCTCCAAGTTCCCTAGCCTTTGGACCCTGACACTTACCCCTGAGGCTTTCAGGCCATTGGCTGAGTCTGAGAATTATGCCATTGGCTTCCTTGGTTCTGAGGCTTTTGCATCTGAACTGAGACATGCTATCAACATGCCATAGGCTTATACTTGTAGATCGGCCATTATGTGACTAAACCTCCATAATCACGAGAGCCATTCCCATAGTAAATCCCCTCTTATGCATCAACATCTACCCAGCTCATTCTGATTCTTTCTCTGGAAAACTCTAATACAAGTAAGTTGGTTAACTGGGTGGGTTTTAATAGGGAGATGACTTGATTAGAAATTACTGTACAAATGGATTCTAGAGCTCAGACAGATGGGCAGCATACCCGTCTCGGCTGTTCCCACAAGTCTGGAAATAAGCTGAATGCAGACCAGCCAACACGGGACCGATGGGATTACTTGGGTCTGACCAGTGGGTCTCCATCCTCCAACAGCCTGGTCTGGACATGCTTTTGTACATGCCCGTGAAAAGGAACAGAAACGCACAAACACGTCTTCATGCTTCCATGTGTATTATGCCTGTTCTAATCTCATTGTGCAAATCAAATCACAGGGCTCAGCTCAGCATTAAACAATGGAAAACCACACAGCACAGGACAATGGCACAGGAAGGGTGAAGAAGGATGAAGACTCAGGGCCATAAGTGCAACTGGTCTGCCACACGGAACCCAGCTCCTTTAGCCTACAAGTACTGACAAGGTATGTAAGCATTGCCAGTGAGAAGCGTGTGCACACCTCTTTGCATGGTTGTTTGCATCAAGTGGAATGACCCAGAAAAATGCTTGGACAGTGCCCAGCCTATGTAGAAAACTATAGGCCATAGGAACTGTGCTGGAAGCATTAGAATGAGTTGAGTACTCAGGACCTATACAAGGCTGATGTTGGTAATATGGAAGTTTGGGGTGCCTTTGAGATGAACAGAGTCATTCTCAGCTCTTGCTCTTGGCTTTTAACCAGGGAGTTAGGGTGCCAGATGCTCATAGTCACACAAAATTTCTACTAAGTCAGTGGCCTCCAGATTCTTGTCTCATGAATTCAACAAATAAGATCCATGGATCACAGAGGGTGAGGTTTAGACAGATTACTGTTAAGCAAGATGTAAGTAGGTAAAACAGAAAAATGACTTGGGAGGGGTCCGGAGCAAGTGATCTGCTTGGTGTGAAACAGATAGCTTCACCTAGGAAAGCCATCTTAAGACACCCAGCCATTTTCATAATAATAAACAAAGGCCTCACCTAAGGTTGAAGTTCAACAAAGAGCCATAAAAACAAGAATGAGGATGTGGTACCAGTTAAGACATCTGGTATCTGTCCCACACCCTGTGCTAACGGCAAAGCTGTGCTTTTTCTAATCATGCTTGCTTGCCTTGAAAAATAGGATTGTGTGGGTGGGAGAATGCCATCATTGTACAAGAATGTGGTTTTGTGACCTATTATAAAAAAAATGTGGGTGTTTTGCCTTAAAAGCTCACTGATAAGTTAAGACAGGCCTGCTCTCCTTCTCAGTGGCTGGCTGTGAGGGACAGTCGCCAGCTGGCTAATCAAGACTCTCCTTTTAAAGTCCTTATTCAGGTGGTCTGGAAGTTGATTTCTGGTCTGGGGCTTGCTACAGGGGACCCTGGGCTTTCTTACAGGGATGACCTTGCTGGATGGGGGATGAGCCGGGATGACCAGTTCCCATGCCAGGAATGTAGCCCCATGCAGTCTTACTGGGCTCTTTCCTTCTGTTCCTAGGGAAGGGGAACTCCTTTAGCGAGAATGAGGTAAGGGCAGATCAGACCCTTCTCCTGACATTTCTGGCCTCCTGCTAGGTGAAGTCTGTGAGGAGTTCTTCAGGGAAAAAAGAAGTAAAGGGGGGAAAAGTCCTCCTCTTACAGGCACAAGGACATTTCTCACTTCTACCCAAGAGGGGGGAAAAGAAAAACAAACATTCACTTTTGGGGCCCAGCTACCCTCAGCTGCCAAGCCAGTTTCTTTCTCCTGTTCTTTACTATTGAAGGGAAAGGCTGGCTCTTCTGTAATGGATGCCCACAGATAGACATTGGTAATTAAGAGAAAAATGATGTCATCAATCAGCAAGGTTGATGGCTTGGAGACAGAAGGCTAGGCATCTCTTCTTTCTAGACATCTCTTCTTTCTGGATCTCTTGCCTTGCCTCTGGGAATTTCATGTGAAGACTGAGAAGATAGTATGTTCAATGACTTTCCCTGCCACAGCACAAAATAAGGGTTAAATGATAAAAGAAGACTTGCTGTGCCTTGTGTATCAGAGATGAGCAGTGAGGACGTGAGGAGGGACCCCTATTATTTTAACTTCTAGGAGAGACACTCATCCTCTTGGAATGTGACACACTTGGCCACAATCACAAAGGAAACATAGCTATTCTTTTTTTTAATGAACTTCAAAAAATTTCTTTTGTTTATTTTTATTCATTTATTTATTTGAAAGTGATAGGCAGAGAAAGAGGCAGGTAGAGAGGGAGAATGGGCGCGCCAGGACCTCCAGCCACTGCAAACAAACTCCAGGTGCATGCGCCCCCTTGTGCGTCTGGCTAATGTGGGTCCTGGGGAATCGAGCCTCTAACCAGGGTCCTTAGACTTCACAGGCAAGCACTTAACCACTAAGCCATCTTGCCAGCCCAAAACATAGCGATTCTTAATCACAATAGAACATGGGCTCCAACTTGCCAGTCAGAGTGATGGAGGCACACCCTCTCCCATCTCATGTCTGCAGTTTTATATCAACTTTCAGTCAATGAGTGTTCACTCAACACTAAAGCAATCACAAGGCACAACCCAAGGAACAGTCTTGTGGCTCCATCAGCTTAAACAATTGCCAGCCAAACAAAAATAGCGAATTTCCCCTATACAGTGATTTAGTGCAGGAAGACCAGGATAAATAATGAAGGCATTTGTTTATGCCTACTTATAACATTCCTCGTAGGCAAAAAAAAAAAAAAAAAAAAAAAAAAGGCAGCCAGTGCAGGCTCATCAAAAATACGCATTTGCCTTTGTAGTCAAGGAGTGTGAGTCTGCTCTGTTCCACCTCCTGGCCTGGGCTCCTCTGATATCCATGTAATTTAAATGAGAAAGTCATTCTAGGGAGTCATCACATTTCAAAGAAATGACCCTTTTTGAATGTTGAAAGAATCCCCCTGTGTTTGGGTTCACTCCTGGGTGAGGTGGTGTCAGGGAGTTCCTGAGATACCATCCAGAGAAAAAGCCACCTTGGAAAGTGGAAACAGAAGTTGTTTACCTTATACTTCTGCTTGTTGTGCAAATGGGTCTCAGCTTTGGTGAGAAAACAAGCACATTTCCAGCTCAGAGGAAGACAAAATTCCCCATTGCTATAAAACTCTGACAGAAGTTTATTCATTCTTGGAGTGACTTGACTTCCCTCATGAACTGAGACCTCTTATGTAGCACCTTCCCAAGTGACCCTCGCTGGCTGAGCTCAGCTTCCAGAAGCAGCTGGGTTGAGGCGCCTTATTCCTCCTTACTTCTCCAAGGACTGGTCTCTCTGAGCTCTCCACTTACATTTATTGCCTCCCCTCCCCCCACACACCAGAACTCCTGGCCTTGCTGGCCGTAGCAATATATTTCAGGTTCTATTGAAACATGGACTTCCATAGCCTGTCCTGAACTCCATAGATCTTTTCTGGTCCTAGAGCTAACACGTCCGGAATGGTGAGAAAAGTCCCATCACATCACGCTCCAGGCAGACCAATTAGAGTAGATCCTTCTCCCTGCCAGGCATTCCCTGGTGTCTGGCTTCTGTCTTGGAGGCACAGAGCTTTCGGTACCTTCTCAGCTGCTCAGTTTCCCTTTCACCTGCCAGATGAGGCTTACAGAAAGGGTGCCTAGCTTCTGGATCCCAGGAAGGTGTTAAATATCTCCCTTGCTATAAATCCAGCTAGAGACATTAACACCTAGCTTCTGGCTTTGGAGTGGGTGTTAATGTTCCCACTGCCAGGACATCTTGCATCCAGGACCTTTGCTCTAGCCAGCACACAGCCAGTGCCAAGGCGAACCAGCCTGGCATCCTGACAGTGACAATCCTCAGTTGGTGACACTATACCAACTACCCTGCTTCTTTTATCACCTCTAAAGCACTAGGGAGCCGAAAAGTTCCAATGACTAAGAACTTTGCGGAAAACACTGCTTTCAATAATAATAAATTTACAAAGCATTTTTGTTTGTTTGTTTTTGTTTTTTGAGGTAGGGTCTCACTCTAGCCTAGGGAGTCTCAGGCTGGCCTCAAACTCATGGTAATCCTACCTCTGCCATCCGAGTGCTGGGATTAAAGGCATGTGCCACCATATCCAGCTACATAGCACTTCTAATATGCCCAAGCACATTCACGGAAATATGATACTTTCTTAAAGTATAATGTGTGTTAATTCTCACTGTAAATTTGAGAGGCAAGTATTTCTGTTCCCAGATAACACACGAGTTTGCAGGACCAGAAAGTGAATCCAGGGCACCTGTCATGCAGCTGTCTGCTTTTCTGCTGAGTCCTTGCCTGGAACCCCAGCTCCCTGCTGGATAGTTGACCCCCAACCATCACGACGTGTTGTGTTACAGACAGGAAATCATAGCCACTCTGACCAAGAATAGAAAGCAGAGCATCTAGCCGGGCGTGGTGGTGTACAGCTTTAATCCCAGCACTCGGGAGACAGAGGTAGGAGGATCGCAGTGAGTTCGAGGCCACCCTGAGACTACATAGTGAATTCCAGGTCAGCCTGGGCTAGAGTGAGACCCTACCTCGAAAAAAAAAAAAGGAAAAGAAAAGTAAAGTATTGCCTTACACTTAAGAGCAACTGAGTTCTGAGCTCCAGATGAATGTTCTTTCTATTGAACCACAGTGCTGATAAACAGCCCAAGAGCAGGCACTGTCCCAAACCTTCATCCTTCCACAAGCTCTCTTTTTTTTTTAATTTTTTTGTTTATTTTAATTAATTTATTTGAGAGTGACAGACAGAGAAAGAGACAGATAGAAAGAGAGAGAGATGGGCACACCAGGGCCTCCAGCCACTGTGAACGAACTCCAGACGCGTGCGCCCCCTTGTGCATCTGGCTAACATGGGTCCTGGGGAGTCGAGCCTCGAACCGGGATCCTTAGGCTTCACAGGCAAGTGCTTGGCCGCTAAGCCGTCTCTCCAGCCCCCACAGGCTCTCTTACTATAAATATATCAAGCACTATGTTGAGTGTAAATTTTAATATATACTTATCTATACAAACTTATTAAATACTTAATTTTAATATAAATTATAATTTATTAAAATTTCATTTATATCGATACACAATATATTTATTAATACAAACTTATTAAATTTTAATTGCATTTATTACATATGTGATTGAATTTATTTATACAGGGATATAAATTTTACTTGATATATTCAGGACACAGGGAAAAGAAGCTGAACCTGAGCTGGATGCTCCCTGCTCGCTGGGTTTCCTAATGCACAGGTTATATGTAGGCTGCTGAGAAAGAAAATTCATCCGCAGTCTTACCCAACTATAGACCTGCATGCTTCACAACTGACCTGACAGGCAAAATGTGCCCACTGGGACAATAGTGGCGTGACTATTATGGGAGTAACCAACTGCTTTCTCATTGAATTTGAGACCTGATCCAGGGGAGGAAATACTTGCCTGCTACTGAAAGCCTAGACAAGAGGTCTGAGGCTAAGGAGGCTTTAGGCTGTCCGCAGGAAGCTACTACCGTTGTTTGGCTAAATGGATATGCAGTGCCCAGCAAGCTGCCTTATCGATGTTTATCTCTATGCCCATAGATTTGTGCTGCTCTCGGCTTCTTTTTGCAGTGGGCAGAGATGACTACCGAGGCTCAAAGCTCACCCAGGGGCTGACATGCTTAGTTGGTGGAAGTGCTGAGAACAAGTGACCACTGTGTGCTCAGCGCCTGATGAGACACTATGTCACCCCTTCCAAGGGCCAGGGAACATCATGGAAGGGAGGGCAAAAAGAATGTGCCAGCTGGAGGGAGGGGAGGACTGATATGGAGCACTATCTTCTGGGAAGCGGCCCGGCTGTCACCCTCAGGGACACAAAGCAGCCGTGGCTGACTGCACAGGTCCGAGCCCATTGATGTTCCATCACGGCTGTGGGAAGGGGTCAGGAGACCCCGTTCCTCCCATAGTAGTTAATGGTTGCTGGGGTGGGGAGGTCATGCTCTTTAATGTATCCGCTGGTAAACTGTCTACACTCCAGAAAATAACCCTCCACTCATAGTCAGGCAAGCATCCTTAATCTAATTCCAGCCCCCCTCTCTGCTGCTCATTCTCTCCCTTCCCCCCCCCTTTCTCACGTGCACACACACACAAACACACGCAGAGAGACATGAAAGTAGGAAGGAGATTAGTTGGGGATAAGATGTTTACTGGGTAAGAGATATGAGAGGATAATGTGGTGTGGATTTGATCAAAATACATGACATGTATACATGTATATATAAAATTGTCAGAAATAAAATTTGAAACTTTTATTGTGTATATATATGTGTGTGTATATATATATATTCCTATGTATGTATATAGGTGCACATGCAGGTGTATGTACACGTGCATGTTCATGGCAGCCAGAGAGTCAGGTGTCTTCCTCAATCATTCTATTTATTTCTTTGAAGACAGGGTCTCCTGTACCAATTTAGCTAGCATAACTAGCCCGTGAGCCAGCACAGGGATTCCCCGTCGCCACCTCCCCAGTGCTGGGATCACAGGTGCTTTTACCCCCACAACTAGCATTTTACATGGGAAACGGGCATCTGAACTCAAGTCCTCATGTTAGTACAGCAAACACTTTACCCACTGAGTCATCTCCCCACCACACCCTAAATGCAAACCTTCAGCAAGATTGGAGTCCTAGTGCTTGATCTACAGGAAAATAGGAAACAGAAGAATACATTCATTGATACCATAAAGATGCAACTAGCAATATGCAGGATGTAGGGAAGTATACATACAGCACCAAAGACAAATGAATGAGTTTCTATGTCAAATAAATTCTAGGAGAGAACAAGGTGGGAAGAGAAGCCTACAGATTAAGAGATAAAACAACCCAATTCAATAGGTGAAACTTCTTGAGTCTTCATTCAAACGAAACTAAAGATGTGGTAAACATCATGAGGCCTTGGACATAATTTATATCTGAATTTCCTGCCAATCCCTGTCTTTTAGACGTACCACCTAACATGCAGCTATTAAAAACACTAAGTGACCAACCAAACATTGAACTAGCTTTTCCGTCAGGTTTAGATTTTAAATATACAGTTGGGAGGAGACACTTGGAAGAAGCTACATCTTTGTGATGACATGTTTTAAACTTTACAACTTTTTAAAATTGTAATTGTCCACTTGCAGTTTCTAGAAGGATAAGAATAATTATCATTCTCTAAATGCAAATAACAAAAACAGTCATATGTGCTTCAGAAAAAGTAGCAACTTGTGAGGAAATGAGTGTTATATTTTTATAATAAAAGTTCCTATATAAAGTGGAGAACTTAGGTTTAGGTTTGCCTATGTTTTGAGGTTAGAATCTAATGTATTGAATATCCTGCAAGTGGATCCCACCTGTCGACCCCCAGGGATCAAAGCCATGTCCTTCCCACCTGTTATGCTACCCTGACAGGTCACCGTTCTCTTGCTATCATTCCCATTCCTGCAAGTATATCCTTGGAATGTTTGACCTGAAACTCTTCTGGTCTTAACCACTGGCTCAGCAGCTCTGACATGAACCTTGCCTGGACTGCATCTTTGAGAAGATCCCCTCAGTTTGGATGGGACCCCCAGCTAGGACATGTGCTCACAGGACAATAGGACTGTGGTGCCTCACAGCATGTGCTTGGCATCCTTGAGCATTCAAGGGGGTAACCTTAATGAGCACAAAATATTCATCTCTAATAAGAACATGCTGTCATAATCACCCTCCATGTGATAAATATCCTAGAGGGTTTCTCTTTGTTAGGTTAATGCTTTTCCACAAGATAATTTAACCAGTTCTCTAAAAAAATAATAATCACACGTTCTCAGGCCCCAATATAGTAATATGGTACGGTATTTTTTTTAATGTTTTGAATCTTGCTTTAAACAAATCTCATCCAAATAAATGCTCCCCCACCCCTTCTTTAAGCTGGCATGAAAGCTTGTGTTGTTCATTGTAATCAGGCTCCCGGTCGGCTAACTCCGCATCTCACAGGATGTCTTCTGATTTCATTTGAGCAAAATTTATCATCCACAAGCAAAGACAGAAAATGTGTGAATGTCTAAAGCTTATGTAAATTAAGAGGCCATGCACACTGGTCCTAAAAATAGTAGATAATTATAGGCATTTCTTCCCCATACAATAATTATAGGCCTCCTGTCATCTTTTCTGTTCTGTATAAGGTCACAGTAGTATTATACAAAATTTACAGTATATTACAAGTTAAAAACACAATAATTAGCAACTGTGCATCTTCAGCGCCAGTGATGAATGTTCACAGTAAAAGTTTAAAAAAAAAAGAGCATTATTTGTTTTATGTGGACAGTACACACTTAAATTTAATCATCAACTCCGGCTACCCAATAGGCAATATTCTCTCACCATTATAATGCTATTTGCCGACTTCACAGCACACCCTTGGGCGGAATTCATCCTTAACGACGAGACAGGAAGCCAAATCTCTCACCGTCATCTCGACCAGGTGCACCATATTATTTTAAATTTAATAATTCTGTTGAACATATTGAATGATAATGAGCAAGCTAAGAGAAGGTACTAAGGATTATTTTGACCATTATGATCAATGTCTGATTTAGGGGGAAAAAATAATTCCTCTCACTAAATTACATGGCTAATTCAGTGGTTAGCTTGGTACAGATTTTTGCAGCCCCCCATCATTCTTATTTATGGAATTCACTGAAGGGGAAGAAAGCTATGGATATCATAATTTCGTGGGAGGAAAACTAATTTAACAAAAAAAAAAAAAGAGGATTTATTTTCAGGTTCTTAATTATTCACACTAACAGGGGCAAAGACACCCAGGTAATACAAGATGACAGGATAGACTATCACTTCTATTTTGCTTGAGGAAAAAGCCAGAGATCCATACACTCTGGGTTCACCTTTCCCAGTTCTGTCATGCTGTCAGGTAACAGTTTGGGAAAGATGAAGCTTTCGCAGGGCTGCAACAAGAGGAGGTTGTGGAGGACCAGGATCTCCTATGGCAACTCCATTTGTGGTTGACGGGGTCACCTGGCTGGTTCAGCTGTTTCCTAGCTCTAGCTATGATGCTACCTTTCTCTGTCGGCCATGTTGGAGTCCAAGGTGGTCACTGCAAACAGGAACATTCACCCCAGGGCACTGCCTGATCAAATTCAGACTGTAGAGACTAGCACCCCAAGGAGCTGGAGAGATAGCCTAGTGTTTAAGACATTTGCCTGCGAAGTCAAAGGCCTCAGGTTCAATTCCCCAGGACCCATGTAAGGCAGATACACGAGGTGGCACATGCATCTGGAGTTTGTTTACAGTGACTGAAGCCTTGGTGCACCTATTCTTGATCTCTGTCTCTCTCTTTCTCCCTCTTTCACTGTCGGAAATAAATACAAATAAAAGACTGGGCATGGTGGCTCACATCTTTAATCCCAAGAGGTCAGCCTGAGACTGCATAGTGAATTCCAGGTCAGCCTGGACTAGAGCAATACCTACCTCAAAAAACAAAACAAAACAATAAACAACCATGTGTGAATCAATGTTCTCTAGTCATGGAGGGTTGCTGGGACAAGCAATCAGATTCTAACATGTCTGAAGTTATTACCTTGTGATTTTTGTCACAGTGGTGCCAAATCCCCATGGTCATGAAAGCAGTCTCTTTCTGCTGGTCAGTGAGTAATGCAAGTTCTGTCTTCTGAGCACAAGTGTTGGCATCAGATAAGACAACAGCACACAAGCCTGACCCTTCAGACAGGAAGGATCTCTTATTGGAGTTTCCAGTTAGCCTCTCCAAGTCGCTCAGGCCCTGCAAGCATGACTGAGCTCATTGCCTTCCTCCACTTCAATGAGTGAGACGGCCTTACAGCAGTCATCCTTTTGCTCATCCCCCTAAGCCCAGACATGCAATTCACTGAGAAAGGAACTTTTCCTAACATGCATTCCTCCCTTTGCTTTCTCAACATCACCACTTCTATTTGATGAAGCACATGATCCCAGGAAAGCCACCATGTGACTGAAGCTATGTCACTCAGAGCATTCCTCAATAACTGGTTCAGAAATGGGCGTGAGACTTTGTGAGGCCAGAGTGAGACTCAAGGCTTGCTGGGAATGCTTGAACAGAGGGGTGTAGGAAGAAGCATGTGGTCCTGCAGCCATAGGCAACCGCTGTGGGAGCAGAAGGAAAGCTTCCTTCAGATAAAGTGTCCATGGCAGAAGGTAAAGCAAAGCCAATCAGAAACTTCATAGAGCTTTTCCAGGACTTCACAGAGCTTTGTGTCAACCCAGCCCTATATTCACACACACTGTGCCTATATGAGCTGCAAATTCTCCCGAGTTTTAACATCAGTTTCTATTATGTACAATTGAAGTCATTCAAATGACTCAGTCAATAAATAGGTCAGCCTGCTAAATATCTTTGGAATCCATCTGCCTCTATCTTCTCTACCACCACTCTGGTCCAAACTAGCATCATTTCTTGGGTTATTTCAATCACTTCCTAACCCTTTCTACCCGATTCTCCACAAGTAAGACACATGATCTTACTTTTTTAAATTAGCTATAATTATTTCCTTAAAGTTATTTTTTTCTAAAAATTATGAGAATTAATTAAGAATAAGATGAAAGGCTTGGGACATGGCTTAGCAGTTAAGATGCTTGCCCGAAAAACCCAAGAACTCATGTTCCAGTCTCCAGATCCCACATAAGCCAGACGCACAGTGGCACAAACGCACAATGCCACACATGCACACAAGGGGGCACACATGTCTGGAGTTCACTTGCAGAAGCTGAAAGGCCCTGGCACACCCATCTTCCTCCTCCTCCTCTCTTTCTCTCTCTCTCTCTCTCTTTTACTCTCTTAAATGAGTAAATAAAAAAATAGGGTGAAAACAGGAGAAGAAAAAGCAGGAAAGAGAAATTCCTTCTCATCCCAGCACTGTTGCGAAGGAAGAGGAAAAGACTAAGGAAGAATTTCCATGACATGGGGAATAGAAGTCTCTCTCCAGGGGCAAAGTTTCTGGGGAAGGGTCCCTCACATGTGGCTCATGTCCATTTATATGAATCAGATATCCAACTAGAATGAGCCTCACCATCTGCTTCAAGTCTTAGGAAGGATCCTGATTGGCTGATGCACACTCAGGATGCTGACTCAGGAAGGGCCAGCCCATAGGTGCTAAGCCTGAAAAGAAACCATTGCCATTGCTGAGGGAGAGTTAGGAGGTTGCTGATACTTGGATGAAACAGGATCCGACTTGAGTTCTGGTCCCACAGGGCAGAGTGGCATCTATGTTTCTTTGAGCCAGTCCCCAGCTCAGAGAAAGCTGTCTTGCTCCTAATCTATCACTTACTCTCCTATATACCAATGTGTTTCAATAAATGATTCAACTTGTCCTATAGATTAGGTGACCAACATATTTCTGAATGGCTTTTTGCTGGTACTGAAGATGTGTTTTATTTTTGCCCTTGCCCTTTAACTGCCTTCTGAGTGCAAGATGGCATCTTCCTGTGGCACCATGTTTCAAGCTGCCTGTAGGGGCCTTCAGCATCTGCTTGATGAAGGCAACCATGTCAGTATCACAAGAGTTCACCTTCTCTGTGAGAAGCCCTTTCACTGACTGGCTTGCAAACCTGGTGTACCAGTCATCTTGACCAGTGAATGCACATCTTTCCTTCAAGTTCTTTAGTGACTGTTTATATCAAGTTGAAGTCCATACTCTACCAATGCCTTCTAGGCTATGTATGATCGGTCCCTTTCTTTCCTGTCCTCCTTACCTTGGCTCAGTGCCCTGTGAACTTTAAACTCTACACGTAATTGCTTTAGTGCAGCTCCTTGAAGATACATCATGCTCTTTCTAGTTTTAGGAATTTTATGCATTCTGTTCCATCTCCTAGGACATCCGCCCCAACCCCGTCATTGACAACATATCCCCCAATATCTCTGCCTACCCAACCCTTTGGATCTCCATGCTATTTCACACTGAAGCTCCCAATCTAATGTTGCTTCTCATAAGCTCCCACTGCCCTCTGCATTTCTCCTGCATAGCAATGTCACACCTCTGATTATTGAATTAATATGTCTCCTCTACCACCTAGAGCAGCATAGGCCTAAAACATAGCAGGCACCCCCTTAAATGGGGATGACCGTTTATACTGTCAACTTTCCAGGACCTAGAATCACCTGTGATACATTATGTAGATTAAGTGTGCTTCTCTGCCAAACAGTGAGGGATGATCCTGATTAGGTTAATTGAGGTGGGAAGACGCACCTTCACTGTGGGCAGCACCACTCTATGGGCTGGGCTCCTGGACTGGATACAAAGGAAAAAGTGGCCTGAGCAGCAGCATTTGTCACTCTGCTTCCTCACCATGGACTGAATGTGACCTGATGCCTCAAGCTCCTGCCACCACACCTTGGCGGTAAGCTGAAATAAACCCTTCTTCCTTTGAATTTATTTTTTAATGAGAGACAGAGAGAATTGGCATGACAGGGCCTCCAACCACTACAATCGAATTCCAGGCACATGTGCCATCTTGTGCGCATGTGCGTCCTCCTGTGCTTGTGCACCTGACTTACATAAGATCCATAGAGTCAAACAGGAGTCCTTAGGCTTTGCAGACAAATGCATTAACTGCTAAGCCATCTCCCCAGCCCCTTTGAATTTTTTAAAAATATTTTTATTTAATTGCAAGCAGATAGAGAGAGAATATGAGCACACAAGAGCCTCTTGCCACTGCAAACGAACTCCAGGTACATGTGCCACTGTGTGCATCTGGCTTTACTTGGGTACTGTGTATTTCAACCTCAGCTTTGTAAGCAAGTGTCTTTAACTGCTAAGCCATCACTCCAGCCCTGAACAGAGTTTTGTCAGGCATTTTTGTCCCAGCCACAAGAAGGAAATGAATACAATGGATTAGTCAAGTGAGGTAAGTACAGATTCTGCCTATGATGACACTGTTTAGCTTTCAAGCCTGGACAAGCCACATAACATATTTGAACTTCTGTTTCTTTATCTTGGAAAATATAAATGGGGGCTGACGAGATAGCTCAGCAGTTTAGATGCTTGCTTGCAAAGCCTAAAGACCCAGGTTCAATTCCCCAGCACCCACATAAAGCCAAATCAAATGCACAGAGTGGTGCACACAGTGGCTGAAGACCCTGGCACGTCACATCATGTCATATCATGTCGCATCATGTCTCCTCTCTTCTCCTCCTCCCTTTTCTCTCTGTAATGCATGTAATTAAATAAATAAAAATATTTTTTTTTAAATGCAAATGGGCCAGGCATGGTGGTACATGCCCTTAATTCCAGCACTTGGGAGACAGAGGTAAGAGGATAACCAGGACTTAGTTTGAGACCATCCTGAGATTACATAGTGAATTCCAGGTCAGCCTGGACTAGAATGAAATCCTACCTCCAAAACTCCAAAAAGGAAAATTTTTAAAAATGCAAATAGTATTGCCTCATGAATTCAAGAATTACATAAAACTTGAGCACACAGCAAATGTTTAATGAAATCTCAGCCTGTCAAGACTCCAGAGAAACAGAACCAAGAGGCAAGAAGCCTCATGATCTTCCATCTGAAGGAAGCCAAAAGTGTGATTCAGTCTGAAGCCCAAAGTTCAAATCCAAAAGGTTAAGAAATGGGGGAGTCAAAGCTTTCAGTCCTGATCTGAGTTTTAAAACCCCAAATCCAGAAGTGAAAATGTCAGAGGCAATAAATCTGCTCTGGACTGAGTTCACCCTTTTTCTGCCTTTCTCTTTTTCTCAGTTCCTCAGGAGATTGGATGGTGCCCAGCCACACTGGTGTGGACAATTTTTTCTTTACTGTGTGCATTGATTCAGACACTTCTCTTTTCCAATAACACCTTCATAACAGATCCGGAAATGTTTGACTGTACTCTGAGAATGTCTCAGCCTGGTCAACACACAAGAGGAACCATTACATCAAGAAAGTAGGGTATCCCAAGTCTGGGATCCCTTCAGGATTTGGGAGATAGAAAAGGAACCCAAGGAATCAAGTGTTTTACAATGAAAGAATCTAAAGTTCCACTAAAACAGGAGGGGATGAGTTCACACCGTGGGTCTTTGGCCCCAGGAACAACTATGCCATTCAAAGGAAGCAGAGGAAACTACAGCAGAATGTGTTAGTCCCTCGGACTCTGTCTGTCTGTGACCCCTACCTCCCAGGTCTTGCACTTACTTGCTCTGCCACTGAGTTAATTCCTCAACCCTGCAAAATAGTTTAGGAGAAATTATTTGGTCAACTATTGTTGCAGATGCCTTCTCATTGCTAGGATAAAGCACCTGGCCAGAAACAGCTGATGGGAGGAAAGGGGATTATTTCAGGCTTACAGATTCCAGGGGAAGCTTCACCATGGTGGATTAAGCTAGCTCATTTCATACATACACCCACCACAGAGCAGAAAGAGAGAGGGAGGGAGGGAGAGAGAGAAGAAAAAAAAAACAGTCATTACCAGCAAGGGCGAGCTGACTCTGAACACACTCAGAGCTGGACTCTACCCTAAGGTCCGCCCTTGTTGACACATCTCTTCCAGCAGGGCTCTGCCTGTTAAATGCTCCACCAGCTGAGGGTTAAGTAGGAAACTGAGTCATAAATGGTTACATTCAAACCACTACATAGTGATGCCTGCTCTTCAAGAATGGCTATTTGGGCTGAAGAGATGGCTCAGCAGTTAAAGGCACTTGCTTGCAAAGCCTGATGAACTGGGTTCAACACCCCAGTGACCACATAAAGCCAGATGCACAAGGTAGCTCATGTGTCTGGAGTTCACTGTGGTTTCAAGAGGTCCTGGGTACATCCATGATCTTTCCCAAATACATAAATATTAAAAAAAAAAAAAAAGAATGACTACTATTTGTTCTCTGTGATATCATTTCAAGACGTGATGACTGAGGGACCTAGAAATGTGGCTGAGTAGCACAGCCTAGCATACATGAGGCCCTGGGTTTGATCCCTAACACACTCCCCAAAATATGGCATTGGGGGAACTCATTCAAATAGAAAACCAGGCGGGCGTGGTGGCACACGCCTTTAATCCCAGCACTTGGGAGGCAGAGGTAGGAGGATCACTGTGAGTTCGAGGCCACCCTGAGACTCCATAGTGAATTTCAGGTCTGCCGGGGCTACAGTAAAACCCTACCTTGAAAAACCAAAAAAAAAAAAAAAAAAAAAAAAAAAAAAAAAAAAAAAATTGAAAACCATGAATCCTCTTACATGTATCTGTTATGTTAAACTAAGTTTCACATTATCATTTTTTAAATTATTTATTTGAGAGAGACAGACAGAGAAAGAGGCACAGAGAGAGAGAATGGGCACTCCAGGGCCTCCAGCTACTGTAAACAAACTCCAGATGCATGTGCCACCTTGTGTATCTGGCTTACGTGGGTCCTGGGGAATGGAGCCTTGAACCAGGGACCTTAGCTTCACAGCAAGCGCTTAACCACTAAGCCATCTCTCCAGCCCCACATTATGATTTTTTTGTTTGTTTGTTGTCTTCCAGGTGGGTCTCATTCTAGCCCAAGCTGACTTGGAACTCACTCTATTGTCCTAGGCTGATCCCGAACTCACAGTGATCTTCTTAACTCTGCCTCCCCGATGCTGGGGTTAAAGGCATGCATATTAGTTAAAAAAAAAAAAAAATGTGTGTTCAATGCTCAAAAACCTGATTTCCCTCAAGTCCTGAATGGCTGGTTTCTGCCAATCAACTTCCATGGAGCCACAAGACCCTCATTCGCTAGAGGTGAATGGTGTCTTCTAAGGCCAACTTAGGTGGGACAAATACGTTCTTTTGACTTAATGATACATTTTATCAGCCACATAAAAAATGAAATATATGTGTTCATTTGCTATTCAAGCAGCTTCTTTGTGTGTGCGCAGGAGCTATGGCAGCTGCTAACTGGTGATCCCTGTTTGACACCCTTCCCAGGAGCATTGCATATATAAACATTCTCTATTTGAACAAGACCAGTGACAGCAAAATTGCTTGCTTATCTCTAAAGAGACTCTAATAATGTGCACCAAGGGAGAGGCCTATGGTCTGACAAAGATTTTTTTCCCCAGTGTAAACTATAAAACCCATCTCAATAGCCAGAATAAAGCAGTTTAAAGTGCATCCCTAGTTAATTACATCCAAAGAGTAATAATAAAACCAACTATTAAATTTTAGAACTTCCTCTTTAAAGTATTAAATATTTGCTAACCATAATGCAGTTAAATTTCTCTCAGAACAATGCTTTCCCTAGCTCAGGTTGGCCTGCGCATATACTTAGACAACTCTTTTAGTGTGTGAGAAAGCATGTATATATATATATATATTTTTCCCCCCTGGGAAGAAATATTTCAAATAAATTCTTTGTTTCTGACAGATGTCTGAAGCCTGTTTTGTAACCAAGAATTCAATAGGCATGCTCATGAAATAAGAGGTTATGACCGAGGCTCAATTCATCTACAATAATTGAACAATGTGGCCAAAAAATGTAAAAGTCAAAACCAAGATTTGAGCCCTAATCCCATGTTGGGGATTTTGACTCAGTTGCCTTAGACCATTGCAAGATTAAGGCATTATCTGACCTTTAAAACTTGGCCCTTGATAATGTCAGCCGACACAGTGGGAAAGGCACTTGCTGCTCACTGAAGCAGCACTCTAGACCAGGATGACAGAGCTGGTTCCACGGAGACCTGGGCTCCTGGCATGTGGCTTGAGGAGCTGGAGATGCGCTTCTTCTGATACCTTCACTTTCAAGGGTAAGGTGGATTGAGCTGTCCAGTGGGAGAGAACTGAGAATGTGACCTCTCTAGGCTGAGTTCAGTGGCTGCTAACATTTATCTACCAGTGCAATCTGTTTTGCCTTGGTTTCCCACTTGAAGAGCTGACTCTGTGTTCATGAGTCAAGTGCAGAGGGAAGGACTCCTACATAGGCGCTAGAATGTTCAGGCCACCCCGAAGCCAGCCTGCTAGCTCCTCAGAGGTCCTAGAGTAGAGCGGAAGATACAGGTACAGCTCTGGGAACGCCCTGCTGGGCAACGTTAACCACTAGCATTGTCTATAAACTCACTGGAATGTGGGTCTGATAACAGCCTGAATTTACATCATGGAAAAGCTCCTGTCAAAACATCAATTGCGGGCTGGAGAGATGGCTTAGCGGTTAAGCGCTTGCCTGTGAAGCCGAAGGACTCCGGTTCGAGACTCGGTTCCCCAGGTCCCACGTTAGCCAGATGCACAAGGGGGCGCACGCGTCTGGAATTCGTTTGCAGAGGCTGGAAGCCCTGGCGCGCCCATTCTCTCTCTCTCCCTCTATCTGTCTTTCTCTCTGTGTCTGTCGCTCTCAAATAAATAAATTAAAAAAAAAAAAAAAACATCAATTGCGAGTGAGACGCTTCCAAGACAGAAGTATGTAGAAATAACATGAGCAGGATCATCTCAGCCACTGGTCATCTTTCCATTGTCTCTCAAAGCCAGATACGAAAAACTATCCAAACACCTTCACAAGAGAAATGGAGACGGGGGTGGGGGGAGGGAGAGTGAAGATGCCATTGCATCCTCACAGGCACTGGGCATGGACTCAAGGCATTTCCAGAGGCAAATAATAGATATGCTTCATTCTGGGGCCAGATGTTTAACTAACAATCCAAGAATCCAAGATAGGCTTATACATACACATATGCCTTACTTTACAAAGGAAGTGAGGGAAGATGATGCTCTATCCAGGACAATTCTTGGGAAAAGAAGAAAGGAAGAGAGTAGTGCTACTTAAATAAATCTTTTTTTTTTTTTTTTTTTTTTTTTTTGGTTTTTCGAGGTAGGGTCTCACTCTAGCTCAGGCTGACCTGGAATTCACTATGTAGTCTCAGGGTGGCCTCCTGAGTGCTGGGATTAAAGGCATGCACCACCACACCCAACTGTAAACAAATTCTTAAACATTTTTAAAAAGCATAATACATACCTGGGGTTAAGTCAATGAAGAAAAAACAAAGAAAAGAAAGAAACTGTCCTGCTTTCCCAGACTAAGATCATCTAGTCATATCCACAAATACTCTTCATTTGTGCCAAGTGCTAAAACAAGGCTAAGTCTAAGGGAGATATCAGTAGATGTCCATGGAAGGCTTCACTGAGGAGGTGTCATCTAAGCTTCCCTTGAAAGGACATGTGGATGTTTACCAGGTCAACAAGGGAAGAACAACTTGAGCAAAGTCCAGCTTAAAATATCTCAGTGGAGACTAGAGAGATAGCTCAGTGCTTAAGGCACTTGTCTGCAAAGCCTAATGACCCAGGTTTGATTCCCCAGCACCCACGTAATGCCATATGTGCAAAGTGGCACATGTGTCTGGAGTTTGTTTGCAGCAGCAGGAGGCCCTGGCACTTCTATTTTCAATCTCTCTCTCTCTCTTCTTGCAAATAAGAAATAAAATCTCTTCGTATGGAACCAGGAGTTAAAATATATATATATATATAAAAAACAGTGAAGGAGAAACAAGAAAAAAGATAGCTTTCTTACAGGCAGTCAGCCAGGGACAAAGGCCCTAGGAGAACATGGACGCCACCTTGCCTGACCTGGTCGGACTAGAACCCACATCTGATGCAGGCAACACTCCCTGGCAGCAGCTTCCTGCTTCTTCCTCAGCCTGGCACACCTGGGTGGGCTGGCCCCTCCTGAGTCAGCCCCTTGAACACCAACCAATCAGGACCCTCCCTTAACCCCTCAGTCTGGTGGCAAGGCTCATCTTAATTGGACATCTGACTTGTGTGAATGGTCCTATCATTGATCCTCTTGATCCCTTTTCATTCTTCTGGTCCCTGAATGTCCAGCTCCCTGCTTTGGTGAGTCCTCGCCCTTCGCAGGCTGGCTAGGCGAAGGCATTCCTTCTTGTCCAGGCACTTCTCCTGTCCTGTTTGAGGGCGGTTTCCTGTATTTCTGTATGCATGATTTATCTCCAAGCTCTGAGCCCTCTACTACCCAACATCTTAGCTTTTTCTGACCCTCTGTGAAGATGAAGGGCCCAGGGTCTTGTGTGCGGTGCTTCTTCTGAACCTTCTGGCCTGGGCTGTCACTCCGTGCCTTCCATATGGGTGCGCATGTGGGTGCCTTCTTCAGTGGCCTGTCCACTGGGTGTTTCTCTGTGAAAAAGATCCTCTCCATCTCCCCTCGCCCTTCCTAGCTGGACAAGGGGGACAAACCCCTCCTGGCTGGAATCTTTCAGGAAGCTTTGGCTCATGTTGCTCTTGAAATTAAACCCCATGAAGTCATACCTTGCCCTTCTTGGAGTCCATTTTATCAATTCTATGCTAAACTAGATAAGAACCCAAAAGTTAGGGTTCATGAGTCTTGGATCACCTGCATCCCTCTCTGGACGTCAAAATCCTGCATCATCTGGTGTCACAGACCTACAAGTGGTTCGATGTGGATGGATGTTGATAGGACCTGCGCATGTGAAGTTTTGTGGGAGAGTTTCTGGAGTTGGATAAAGGGTCTTGTATTTTAAGCTACATTATTTGGGCTTGACCCTATGAGCAAAAAGGACTTTAAATCATAAGGATGCTGGCCCGATGATGAATGGATTGCCAGGGGCCAAGTCTGCAGGCAATGTGGGAAAGCTGTTCTTTCACTCACCCATTCTGCGTACAAATGAACACGTTTGACACACTGAGCACCCGACAAGAGGCTCCTCAAGAGAGCGGCTCAGTGACCATGATGGTGAGGTGTAATAGGGTAAAGAAGTGTAGGACCACCTGGACTTCCTTCTCAGAATAGAGTATAGTATGATCAGGTGACGCTGTTCTCTTTACATCTAGAGGAAAGTTCTCACCCAACTCTTCTCATTCTCATGGAACAGGATTTGCTCTTGGGAAAAGTCTAATCATCTCCATGTCTGCTAGGTTACTCCTGCAAGAAGCTTCAGGTCCCTGGAAGGACGTCCTCAGGGGAGGCTCACAAGCTCTGAGAAAGCCTGGGCTCCTACCAGGAAATAGCTCGCTTGCTTTTGGATCCCTCTTCTCTCTTGCTCAGCATGTAACCACACACGTTATGAAGTACCTTCATCCTTCCTCTTCCCCACAGGCCCCTGTCACAGAATTAAACAATCTTGCTCAGGAAGGACAGTACCTATTACAAGGGCTATTCCAGGCATCTCTTTGTTGTCTCATTATCAAGAAACACCCATGCCTTTGGAGAGAGCAAGCTGCTCTTCTTGGAGTGAAATGATCTTAGAATTTGAAGATGCTGGTATGAACTGATTCACTTTCTCTCTTCTCTATATCAACATCTCTTGCTGTTATTTCCCTACCTTTTTCCTTCCCAGGTGTCTCAGCCCCTCCCAGGTCTAACATCTTCAGACATTGACAGCATACTTGGATAGAACTGCTCTAAATCTCTTCTCTCGCTTCTCTTTTCTCCTTAATGCTATGTATCTAATCCACATGAGTTTCAATTTATCTAGCATGGACTCAGAATTAAAACCCTGGAAATACTCTTGCGTCAAACGTCCACCAATGAACTCCATTAAAGTCTGCATTGGTGAGTGACCCAGGGGAGCTGGAGGTATGTTTCTGAGGACCAGAAGACTTGGGGTGTAGGCAAGTTCTAGCTACAGTGGGAGAAGACTGATCTTCTATGTCAAGCAGTCAGGCAGAGGGGGCAGGTGGGGGGAGGGGACAGCAAGTTTGGCATTTGTGATACCCTCCAGCTAGTGCCACTATTACATGAATCAGTACTGTTTCCATTTTGCCATCAAGGGAGATAAGAAAGGTTTCTTTTCTCCTCTAAGATTGTTCATTTAGTAAGAGACAGAACAGAATTTGAACCCATCTCCGTCTTCAAAGCATGTTCTCTCCCCACATAATAGGATGTTCAGTCTAACAGAGCAAAGTCCAGGTTTGTTCTCTTTAAAGAATCAGAACAAAAGGATCAAAATTTTAGGTGTTTGTTCTCTTTAAAGGATCAGAATTTTAGAATCTAGGCTGATGAATCTTGGCATTTCCTTAATGTAACAAGTTAAGTCTTTATTTAAGGGCTAGAACAACTTGGGATTTTTTTTTTTTTCTCATCCATTGGTGGGCTAGACAGATACTAAAATGATAGCAAAGGTTATTAAAATTTATATGGTGACTAGCACAGATTGTAATAACTACAAAGTGAATTCTTTAAGCGGCAACAGAAAGGTGGAGAAAAAGCACACTATGAAAGAAAAGTCCTTTCACTTCAGATGCGTAAATATGCCATCAAAAGACTGCTCAATTCTCAAATGCCAGGATTTCCTGACTCCTCCTGAACATATTCTTAATGTAAAAAATATCGAAGCCAGCGGGATAGTAGGTGTCCCAAAATGTCTTAATTCAGAGAATTAGTGTTAACTGAGCCTGATTAGCTCCATTTATCTCTAATTAATTACCTTTATCTAATTAGACACTTTGTTTCCAGTAGACATGGAGTCAAGTAGACTAGATTATTAGTGTAGTCATTGTGCCTTTACAAAATCCTGAAATTAATGAAACGTGCAAAAGAATCTGCAGTTCTAATTGCACAGGTGTTGCCTTATGGCGAAGCTTTATCATCTGGCTACACTGAGGGGTTATTAGTGACTTTTTATATAGAGGATGAGCCTATGAGATGTACCTTAGCAACCGCTCATTAGTTTATGGTTGTTACTATATTATTTATTACATTCAGCCTTTCCCATTATCTAGATTGATTCATGGACCTCTATATTTCTTCTTTCCTCTGTGCAGAAAAATAAAATAAAAATAAAACCGTCATTATAAAGAGCCCAGATGCAATGTGAAAAAATGCAAAAAAAAAAAAGTGTTCATCAGCTACATTTTGACTCTTTAAACCAAACAGCTCTATAGTTAAATGTGAATCAGAATCAAGTTTATGATTATTTTTATGGGAAAAGAACCAAATTTAAATTACTGAGAAGTATGGAATGATTCATATGTATAATCAAAAATATTTTTTCACCAAACTGAATTGGCATATCAATGGGAAAAAAAGCAAATTATTTTACATTAAATATATTTGCATTTAATTGTCTTTTCTCCATATTTTTCCAAAGCATATTGATAAAACACAATCTCTATGCTCATCACAATGTTTATAAAAATCCATCTGTTTTACTTCTTTTGTTTCTTGAGTATAGATTTGTTGCCAGATGGAGAAAATGAACAAATTATACAATCTAGCTGAAAAAGCAAGATTTCAGTGGCTGCTTGTAAAAATGAAAAGTGCTTTTTTTATGGCAAGGCTAGGTGTCTACAAAAGACTAAAACATCTCAACTTTAAATTTTAAATTTTTCCTCATAACTATTTCAGGCAGCACTGTTTTTTACAATCAAAGAGTAATTAAAACAGCTAGAAGCAAATCCTGCCACAATCCTATCCCAACCACACAAACGTGTTTATTGACAACACAGTTAATTCCTTCAAATAATCTGTCAACATAAGTATGTCAAATAGGGTTTTCTCTCCCTTTTATCCAACCAAAAGAAAATTCCCTCTACTGCTCTGAGCCGTATATTACCGTTCACTTCTAGCTGAATCCAAACTAGGTAAATGATAACGGGTTCTATAGGGTATGACAACTAATTTGAGTAGTAATAATGAATATTTAATGATCCTCCTTTCAGGCATGAACACATGACTTTTCATGTGTGCCTTACTAAAATTATAACCATTAATCTAAAAGTTATTGTTGCAGCTGAGATAATAGCCAAGAATTATAGATTATAGCCAAGGCAGAATATTGCATAAATATTCTCTACAAACAGAGGCAAGCACGTAGACATTTCAGCCTCCTGTTTTCAAATCTTCTCTGAAAAGTATGGAAGTTAGGTGATTAGGGGAGAAGAAACTTGTATCTAAATATAAAAAGGCTATCACTTCTATCAAGAAATAATCATAATAACCAAGGTCATTTTCATTCTGTATTATCTCATAATGTCTAAACAAAAGTAACATATACATATAAATGTGGCCTCTATATAGATACTATTTTTGAAATGCTCTATTTAAATCAAAGAAAGAATGAATATAACATTCATCAGAAGGGTGGGTTTTTATAACTTTTTTTTTTAATATGTGGGTAGTTTTCCTAGTGTATCCCTCTATAGAATCTACTATGGGAGTTTGGGGAAAAGAAAATCTGAAAAATGTATAAAGCTCTTTAACATGGGCTTTGTGCACTGATGGGAAAATATGTTTTTATTAAACATCCAAGCTACATCACTCTTATCTCCATAAAATTTGAATAACTTCATATGCCAGCAATATTGCAGAGAGACACACCCAACTCCCTTGCTAGTGAGATTTGTTTTCATTGTTATAGGTTGTTGAAAACCATTGCAGTTGCAAATATTCAATTCTCCCACAAATCCTAGTGCATGTTATTCATGTTTCTAAAAATGTATGCTTATAAAATTCAAAGGGGAAAGCCTAAAAATGTGGAGAAGGCTAGCAAGAAACATGGAAAAAGTTTCATCTAGTTGCAACCTTCTTTATCAGAAATTCAAGGTCCACGGACTAGAGAGGTAGGTTAGTGGTCAGAGCCATGCTGCACAGGGACGAGGATCTGAGTTCAATCCTCATTACCCACACAGAACCAGCCATGGTCTTGCATGTGGGGAGCGGGTGGGGGCAGGAGGATCAAGTCACTGGGACTCACTGGTCAGACAATCTAAGCAAAACCCAGCAGGCTTGTCCTCTGACCTCCCACGCACATCTGAACACATGTGCACACGACACACATGTACCACACCCACCACACAGGGTCCACCTGCATGGTGTGCCATGCTGGGTACCCAGCTCACTGACAAACTTCTGTCTGTTCAGGACTCCAGCTTAGGTAAAGGCAGAGCACGTTGGGGCACATCCTCCCCTCTGGGCACATACTCACCGAATGTATTTCTAACAGAGCCAGGGCAAAAGCAAATGAGAAAAAGACCACCACCACTCCAACTTAACAGGTGAAGTGCTTCAGAAATGTAAGATGGCAGCCTTCTTAGACAGCCAGTACGAGGACACTAAACTCCCCATGCAGCTGTGTGTTTACCTCAGCAGCCTGGCCACTGCTCCTAAGACATGGCCTTTCCTTTAGTAGTCTTTGTCCTTCCTGACCTTCCACTCTGCATTTCTTCTGATGGTGGATATGTATGAAGGAATGCACACCAATTAATTATACCATAGCAGATTTATTTTGCTATGTTACACACAGGCAATACATATGGTGTGTTAATGAACATGTGTTCAAGCAACAGGACATTTATGTATCTTTTTCATTTTCTTGGCACGTTCATCAGGTGGGTCCTTGTCCCAGCTCGCCGAACTTCTGTGGAGGAGCTGTGGATCCAATTCCTTAGCACCAAGTAGTTCTGAGCCAATGCAGAGCCTGGTAGAAGGATGCAATAAGCAACAGGACAGACCCCAGGGGTCAACGGAAGAGTGAAAACAGGACTTTTGGATTTTAGGGGATTGAGGAAACCCACTTGTGGACAAAGGGAGAGAAAACCTGTAGTTGGAGGCTGTTGAACACACAGAACAGGATTCGACTGTGTTAAAGCTATGTGTATTCACGAAGCCAGCGGGAAGGTGGGAAGGGTAGGCACCCAGAGTGACGACATGGGACTTAATGGGCTCAGGTACCCTTTCTTGTTTGAGAAGTTGTCTGCAGAGCAGCAGCCTCCTCTTCCTCGTGGTCCTGATGCATCGCTGCAGTGCCGTCCTCAGCAGCGCCGTGGGGTGGTGACTAATTGCCCCCGTAAATCACCGAGCACCACTGTGCTACTCCGTTTATTTTTCTGACAGTAATTTAGTGCTTGCTCTTTCCCACACTTGTCAGTCCGTGTTTTTCCTCACATTAGAAGCCTGGAGAAAAAGGACAGTAATTAACGGTGCAATACATAC